>NW_027645579.1:0-283000 GCF_949357685.1 Gobio gobio | reverse complement strand
GTTCAGTCTCTGGCGTCTCATTTCTCTCTCGATCATGAATCAGTTCATCATATAATCATGAGTTCAGTCTCTGGCGTCTCATTTATCTCTCTATCATGAATCAGTTCATCATATAATCATGAGTTCAGTCTCTGGCGTCTCATTTCTCTGTCTATCATGAATCAGTTCATCATACAATCATGATTTCAGTCTCTGGTGTCTCATTTCTCTCTCGATCATGAATCAGTTCATCATATAATCATGAGTTCAGTCTCTGGCGTCTCATTTCTCTCTCGATCATGAATCAGTTCATCATATAATCATGAGTTCAGTCTCTGGCGTCTCATTTATCTCTCTATCATGAATCAGTTCATCATATAATCATGAGTTCAGTCTCTGGCGTCTCATTTATCTCTCTATCGTGAATCAGTTCATCATATAAACATGAGTTCAGCCTCTGGCGTCTCATTTATCTCTCTCTCATGAATCAGTTCATCATATAATCATGAGTTCAGTCTCTGGCGTCTCATTTATCTCTCTCTCATGAATCAGTTCATCATATAATCATGAGTTCAGCCTCTGGTGTCTCATTTCTCTCTCGATCATGAATCAGTTCATCATATAATCATGAGTTCAGTCTCTGGCGTCTCATTTCTCTCTCGATCATGAATCAGTTCATCATATAATCATGAGTTCAGTCTCTGGCGTCTCATTTATCTCTCTATCATGAATCAGTTCATCATATAATCATGAGTTCAGTCTCTGGCGTCTCATTTATCTCTCTATCGTGAATCAGTTCATCATATAAACATGAGTTCAGCCTCTGGCGTCTCATTTATCTCTCTCTCATGAATCAGTTCATCATATAATCATGAGTTCAGCCTCTGGCGTCTCATTTATCTCTCTCTCATGAATCAGTTCATCATATAAACATGAGTTCAGCCTCTGGCGTCTCATTTATCTCTCTCTCATGAATCAGTTCATCATATAAACATGAGTTCAGCCTCTGGCGTCTCATTTCTCTCTCTATCGTGAATCAGTTCATCATATAAACATGAGTTCAGTCTCTGGCGTCTCATTTATCTCTATCTCATGAATCAGTTCATCATATAAACGTGAGTTCAGCCTCTGGCGTCTCATTTATCTCTCTCTCATGAATCAGTTCATCATATAATCATGAGTTCAGCCTCTGGCGTCTCATTTATCTCTCTCTCATGAATCAGTTCATCATATAATCATGAGTTCAGTCTCTGGCGTCTCATTTATCTCTCTCTCATGAATCAGTTCATCATATAAACATGAGTTCAGCCTCTGGCGTCTCATTTCTCTCTCTATCGTGAATCAGTTCATCATATAATCATGAGTTCAGCCTCTGGTGTCTCATTTCTCTCTCTCATGAATCAGTTCATCATATAAACATGAGTTCAGTCTCTGGTGTCTCATTTTTCTCTATATCGTGAATCAGTTCATCATATAATCATAAGTTCAGTCTCTGGCGTCTCATTTATCTCTCTCTTATGAATCAGTTCATCATATAAACATGAGTTCAGCCTCTGGCGTCTCATTTCTCTCTCTATCGTGAATCAATTCATCATATAATCATGAGTTCAGCCTCTGGTGTCTCATTTCTCTCTCTCATGAATCAGTTCATCATATAAACATGAGTTCAGTCTCTGGTGTCTCATTTTTCTCTCTATCGTGAATCAGTTCATCATATAATCATAAGTTCAGTCTCTGGCGTCTCATTTCTCTCTCTATCGTGAATCAGTTCATCATATAAACATGAGTTCAGCCTCTGGCGTCTCAATTATCTCTCTCTCATGAATCAGTTCATCATATAAACATGAGTTCAGCCTCTGGCGTCTCATTTATCTCTCTCTCATGAATCATTTCATCATATAAACATGAGTTCAGTATCTGGCGTCTCATTTATCTCTCTCTCATGAATCAGTTCATCATATAAACATGAGTTCAGCCTCTGGCGTCTCATTTATCTCTCTCTCATGAATCAGTTCATCATATAATCATGAGTTCAGTCTCTGGCGTCTCATTTATCTCTCTCTCATGAATCAGTTCATCATATAAACATGAGTTCAGCCCCTGGCGTCTCATTTCTCTCTCTATCGTGAATCAGTTCATCATATAAACATGAGTTCAGCCTCTGGCGTCTCATTTATCTCTCTCTCATGAATCAGTTCATCATATAAACATGAGTTCAGTCTCTGGCGTCTCATTTATCTCTCTCTCATGAATCAGTTCATCATATAAACATGAGTTCAGCCTCTGGCGTCTCATTTCTCTCTCTATCGTGAATCAGTTCATCATATAATCATGAGTTCAGCCTCTGGTGTCTCATTTTTCTCTCTCATGAATCAGTTCATCATATAAACATGAGTTCAGCCTCTGGCGTCTCATTTATCTCTCTCTCATGAATCAGTTCATCATATAAACATGAGTTCAGCCTCTGGCGTCTCATTTATCTCTCTCTCATGAATCAGTTCATCATATAAACATGAGTTCAGTCTCTGGCGTCTCATTTATCTCTCTCTCATGAATCAGTTCATCATATAATCATGAGTTCAGTCTCTGGCGTCTCATTTATCTCTCTCTCATGAATCAGTTCATCATATAATCATGAGTTCAGTCTCTGGCGTCTCATTTATCTCTCTCTCATGAATCAGTTCATCATATAAACATGAGTTCAGCCTCTGGCGTCTCATTTCTCTCTCTATCGTGAATCAGTTCATCATATAATCATGAGTTCAGCCTCTGGTGTCTCATTTCTCTCTCGCATGAATCAGTTCATCATATAAACATGATTTCAGTCTCTGGTGTCTCATTTTTCTCTCTATCGTGAATCAGTTCATCAAATAATCATAAGTTCAGTCTCTGGTGTCTCATTTATCTCTCTCTTATGAATCAGTTCATCATATAAACATGAGTTCAGCCTCTGGCGTCTCCTTTCTCTCTCTATCGTGAATCAATTCATCATATAATCATGAGTTCAGCCTCTGGTGTCTCATTTCTCTCTCTATCGTGAATCCGTTCTTCATATAATCATGAGTTCAGTCTCTGGCGTCTCATTTCTCTCTCGATCATGAATCAGTTGATCATATAATCATGAGTTCAGCCTCTGGCGTCTCATTTATCTCTCTCTCATGAATCAGTTCATCATATAATCATGAGTTCAGTCTCTGGCGTCTCATTTATCTCTCTCTCATGAATCAGTTCATCATATAAACATGAGTTCAGCCTCTGGCATCTCATTTCTCTCTCTAATGTGAATCAGTTCATCATATAATCATGAGTTCAGCCTTTGGTGTCTCTTTTCTCTCTCTCATGAATCAGTTCATCATATAAACATGAGTTCAGTCTCTGGTGTCTCATTTTTCTCTCTATCGTGAATCATTTCATCATATAATCATAAGTTCAGTCTCTGGTGTCTCATTTATCTCTCTCTTATGAATCAGTTCATCATATAAACATGAGTTCAGTCTCTGGCGTCTCATTTATCTCTCTCTCATGAATCAGTTCATCATATAAACATGAGTTCAGCCTCTGGCGTCTCATTTATCTCTCTCTCATGAATCAGTTCATCATATAAACATGAGTTCAGCCTCTGGCGTCTCATTTATCTCTCTCTCATGAATCAGTTCATCATATAAACATGAGTTCAGTCTCTGGCGTGTCATTTCTCTCTCTATCGTGAATCAGTTCATCATATAATCATGAGTTCAGCCTCTGGTGTCTCATTTCTCTCTCTCATGAATCAGTTCATCATATAAACATGAGTTCAGTCTCTGTTGTCTCATTTTTCTCTATATCGTGAATCAGTTCATCATATAATCATAAGTTCAGTCTCTGATGTCTCATTTATCTCTCTCTTATGAATCAGTTCATCATATAAACATGAGTTCAGCCTCTGGCGTCTCATTTTTCTCTCTATCGTGAATCAGTTCATCATATAATCATAAGTTCAGTCTCTGGTGTCTCATTCCTCTCTCTATCGTGAATCAGTTCATCATATAATCATGAGTTCAGTCTCTGGTGTCTCATTTCTCTCTCTATCGTGAATCAGTTCATCATATAATCATGAGTTCAGTCTCTGGCGTCTCATTTCTCTCTCGATCATGAATCAGTTCATCATATAATCATGAGTTCAGTCTCTGGCGTCTCATTTCTCTCTCTATCATGAATCAGATCATCATATAATCATGAGTTCAGTCTCTGGCGTCTCATTTCTCTGTCTATCATGAATCAGTTCATCATACAATCATGAGTTCAGTCTCTGGTGTCTCATTCCTCTCTCTATCGTGAATCAGTTCATCATATAAACATGAGTTCAGTCTCTGGTGTCTCATTTTTCTCTCTATCGTGAATCAGTTCATCATATAATCATAAGTTCAGTCTCTTGTGTCTCATTCCTCTCTCTATCGTGAATCAGTTCATCATATAAACATGAGTTCAGTCTCTGGCGTCTCATTTCTCTTCCTCTATCATGAATCAGTTCATCATATAAACATGAGTTCAGTGTTTGGCGTCTCATTTCTCTCTCTATCGTGAATCAGTTCATCATATAATCATGAGTTCAGTCTCTGGTGTCTCATTTCTCTCTCTCATGAATCAGTTCATCATATAAACATGAGTTCAGTCTCTGGTGTCTCATTTTGCTCTCTATCGTGAATCAGTTCATCATATAATCATAAATTCAGTCTCTGGTGTCTCATTCCTCTCTCTATCGTGAATCAGTTTATCATATAATCATGAGTTCAGTCTCTGGTGTCTCATTTCTCTCTCTATCGTGAATCAGTTCAACATATAAACATGAGTTTATTCTCTGGTGTCTCATTTCTCTCTCTATCATGAATCAGTTTTTCATATAATCATGAGTTCAGTCTCTGGCGTCTCATTTCTCTGTCTATCATGAATCAGTTCATCATATAATCATGAGTTCAGTCTCTGGCGTCTCATTTATCTCTCTCTCATGAATCAGTTCATCATATAATCATGAGTTCAGTCTCTGGCGTCTCATTTCTCTGTCTATCATGAATCAGTTCATCATATAATCATGAGTTCAGTCTCTGGCGTCTCATTTATCTCTCTATCGTGAATCAGTTCATCATATAATCATGAGTTCAGCCTCTGGTGTCTCATTTCTCTCTCTCATGAATCAGTTCATCATATAAACATGAGTTCAGTCTCTGGTGACTCATTTTTCTCTATATCGTGAATCAGTTCATCATATAATCATAAGTTCAGTCTCTGATGTCTCATTTATCTCTCTCTTATGAATCAGTTCATCATATAAATATGAGTTCAGCCTCTGGCGTCTCATTTCTCTCTCTATCGTGAATCAATTCATCATATAATCATGAGTTCAGCCTCTGGTGTCTCATTTCTCTCTCTATCGTGAATCAGTTCATCATATAATCATAAGTTCAGTCTCTGGTGTCTCATTCCTCTCTCTATCGTGAATCAGTTTATCATATAATCATGAGTTCAGTCTCTGGTGTCTCATTTCTCTCTCTATCGTGAATCAGTTCATCATATAAACATGAGTTCAGTCTCTGGTGTCTCATTTCTCTCTCTATCGTGAATCAGTTTATCATATAAACATGAGTTCAGTCTCTGGTGTCTCATTTTGCTCTCTATCGTGAATCAGTTCATCATATAAACATGAGTTCAGTCTCTGGTGTCTCATTCCTCTCTCTATCGTGAATCAGTTTATCATATAATCATGAGTTCAGTCTCTGGTGTCTCATTTCTCTCTCTATCGTGAATCAGTTCATCATATAAACATGAGTTCAGTCTCTGGTGTCTCATTCCTCTCTCTATCGTGAATCAGTTTATCATATAAACATGAGTTCAGTCTCTGGTGTCTCATTTTGCTCTCTATCGTGAATCAGTTCATCATATAAACATGAGTTCAGTCTCTGGTGTCTCATTCCTCTCTCTATCGTGAATCAGTTTATCATATAATCATGAGTTCAGTCTCTGGTGTCTCATTTTGCTCTCTATCGTGAATCAGTTCATCATATAAACATGAGTTCAGTCTCTGGTGTCTCATTCCTCTCTCTATCGTGAATCAGTTCATCATATAAACATGAGTTCAGTCTCTGGTGTCTCATTTCTCTCTCTATCGTGAATCAGTTTATCATATAAACATGAGTTCAGCCTCTGGTGTCTCATTTCTCTCTCTATCGTGAATCAGTTCATCATATAATCATAAGTTCAGTCTCTGGTGTCTCATTCCTCTCTCTATCGTGAATCAGTTTATCATATAATCATGAGTTCAGTCTCTGGTGTCTCATTTCTCTCTCTATCGTGAATCAGTTCATCATATAAACATGAGTTCAGTCTCTGGTGTCTCATTTCTCTCTCTATCGTGAATCAGTTTATCATATAAACATGAGTTCAGTCTCTGGTGTCTCATTTCTCTCTCTATCGTGAATCAGTTTTTCATATAATCATGAGTTCAGTCTCTGGTGTCTCATTTCTCTCTCTATCGTGAATCAGTTTATCATATAAACATGAGTTCAGTCTCTGGTGTCTCATTTCTCTCTCTATCGTGAATCAGTTTTTCATATAATCATGAGTTCAGTCTCTGGCGTCTCATTTCTCTCTCGATCATGAATCAGTTCATCATATAATCATGAGTTCAGTCTCTGGCGTCTCATTTCTCTCTCTATCATTAATCAGTTCATCATATAAACATGAGTTCAGCCTCTGGCGTCTCATTTATCTCTCCCTCATGAATCAGTTCATCATACAATCATGAGTTCAGTCTCTGGTGTCTCTTTCCTCTCTCTATCGTGAATCAGTTCATCATATAAACATGAGTTCAGTCTCTGGCGTCTCATTTATCTCTCTCTCATGAATCAGTTCATCATATAAACATGAGTTCAGCCTCTGGCGTCTCATTTATCTCTCTCTCATGAATCATTTCATCATATAAACATGAGTTCAGTCTCTGGCGTCTCATTTATCTCTCTCTCATGAATCAGTTCATCATATAAACATGAGTTCAGTCTCTGGCGTCTTATTTATCTCTCTCTCATGAATCAGTTCATCATATAATCATGAGTTCAGTCTCTGGCGTCTCATTTATCTCTCTCTCATGAATCAGTTCATCATATAAACATGAGTTCAGTCTCTGGCGTCTCATTTATCTCTCTCTCATGAATCAGTTAATCATATAAACATGAGTTCAGCCTCTGGCGTCTCATTTATCTCTCTCTCATGAATCCGTTCATCATATAAACATGAGTTCAGCCTCTGGCGTCTCATTTATCTCTCTCTCATGAATCAGTTCATCATATAAACATGAGTTCAGCCTCTGGCGTCTCATTTATCTCTCTCTCATGAATCAGTTCATCATATAAACATGAGTTCAGTCTCTGGCGTCTCATTTATCTCTCTCTCATAAATCCGTTCATCATATAAACATGAGTTCAGCCTCTGGCGTCTCATTTATCTCTCTCTCATGAATCAGTTCATCATATAAACATGAGTTCAGCCTCTGGCGTCTCATTTATCTCTCTCTCATGAATCAGTTCATCATATAAACATGAGTTCAGCCTCTGGCGTCTCATTTATCTCTCTCTCATGAATCAGTTCATCATATAAACATGAGTTCAGCCTCTGGCGTCTCATTTATCTCTCTCTCATGAATCCGTTCATCATATAAACATGAGTTCAGCCTCTGGCGTCTCATTTATCTCTCTCTCATGAATCAGTTCATCATATAAACATGAGTTCAGCCTCTGGCGTCTCATTTATCTCTCTCTCATGAATCAGTTCATCATATAAACATGAGTTCAGCCTCTGGCGTCTCATTTATCTCTCCCTCATGAATCAGTTCATCATATAAACATGAGTTCAGTCTCTGGCGTCTCATTTATCTCTCTCTCATGAATCAGTTCATCATATAAACATGAGTTCAGCATCTGGCGTCTCATTTATCTCTCTCTCATGAATCAGTTCATCATATAAACATGAGTTCAGCCTCTGGCGTCTCATTTATCTCTCTCTCATGAATCAGTTCATCATATAAATATGAGTTCAGCCTCTGGCGTCTCATTTATCTCTCTCTCATGAATCAGTTCATCATATAAACATGAGTTCAGCCTCTGGCGTCTCATTTATCTCTCTCTCATGAATCAGTTCATCATATAATCATGAGTTCAGTCTCTGGCGTCTCAGTTCTCTCTCTCATGAATCAGTTCATCATATAAACGTGAGTTCAGCCTCTAGCGTCTCATTTATCTCTCTCTCATGAATCAGTTCATCATATAAACATGAGTTCAGTCTCTGGTGTCTCATTTCTCTCTATCATGAATCAGTTCATCATATAAACATGAGTTCAGCCTCTGGCGTCTCATTTATCTCTCTCTCATGAATCAGTTCATCATATAATCATGAGTTCAGTCTCTGGCGTCTCATTTCTCTCTCTCATGAATCAGTTCATCATATAAACGTGAGTTCAGCCTCTGGCATCTCATTTATCTCTCTCTCATGAATCAGTTCATCACATAAACATGAGTTCAGTCTCTGGTGTCTCATTTCTCTCTATCGTGAATCAGTTCATCACATAATCATGAGTTCAGTCTCTGGTGTCTCATTTCTCTCTCTATCGTGAATCAGTTCATCATATAAACATGAGTTCAGTCTCTGGCGTCTCATTTCTCTCTCTATCGTGAATCAGATCATCATATAATCATGAGTTCAGTCTCTGGCGTCTAGTTTCTCTTCCTCTATCGTGAATCAGTTCATCATATAATCATGAGTTCAGTCTCTGACGTCTCATTTCTCTCTCTATCATGAATCAGATCATCATATAATCATGAGTTCAGTCTCTGGTGTCTCATTTCTCTCTCTCATGAATCAGTTCATCATATAATCATGAGATCAGTCTCTGGTGTCTCATTTCTCTCTATCATGAATCAGTTCATCATATAAATATGAGTTCAGTCTCTGGCGTGTCATTTCTCTCTCTATCGTGAATCAGTTTATCATATAATCACGAGTTCAGTCTCTGGTGTCTCATGTCTCTCTCTCATGAATCAGTTCATCATATAATCATGAGTTCAGTCTCTGGTGTCTCATTTCTCTCTATCATGAATCAGTTCATCATATAAATATGAGTTCAGTCTCTGGCGTGTCATTTCTCTGTCTCATGAATCAGTTCATCATATAATCATGAGTTCAGTCTCTGGTGTCTCATTTCTCTCTATCATGAATCAGTTCATCATATAAACATGAGTTCAGTCTCTGGCGTGTCATTTCTCTCTCTATCGTGAATCAGTTCATCAAATAAATATGAGTTCAGTCTCTGGCGTGTCATTTCTCTCTCTATCATGAATCAGTTCATCATATAAATATGAGTTCAGTCTCTGGCGTGTCATTTCTCTCTCTATCGTGAATCAGTTCATCATATAATCATGAGTTCAGCCTCTGGTGTCTCATTTCTCTCTCTCATGAATCAGTTCATCATATAAACATGAGTTCAGTCTCTGTTGTCTCATTTTTCTCTATATCGTGAATCAGTTCATCATATAATCATAAGTTCAGTCTCTGATGTCTCATTTATCTCTCTCTTATGAATCAGTTCATCATATAAACATGAGTTCAGCCTCTGGCGTCTCATTTCTCTCTCTATCGTGAATCAATTCATCATATAATCATGAGTTCAGCCTCTGGTGTCTCATTCCTCTCTCTATCGTGAATCAGTTCATCATATAAACATGAGTTCAGTCTCTGGTGTCTCATTTTTCTCTCTATCGTGAATCAGTTCATCATATAATCATGAGTTCAGTCTCTGGCGTCTCATTTATCTCTCTCTCATGAATCAGTTCATCATATAAACATGAGTTCAGTCTCTGGCGTCTCATTTCTCTTCCTCTATCATGAATCAGTTCATCATATAAACATGAGTTCAGTGTCTGGCGTCTCATTTCTCTCTCTATCGTGAATCAGTTCATCATATAATCATGAGTTCAGTCTCTGGTGTCTCATTTCTCTCTCTCATGAATCAGTTCATCATATAAACATGAGTTCAGTCTCTGGTGTCTCATTTTGCTCTCTATCGTGAATCAGTTCATCATATAATCATAAATTCAGTCTCTGGTGTCTCATTCCTCTCTCTATCGTGAATCAGTTTATCATATAATCATGAGTTCAGTCTCTGGTGTCTCATTTCTCTCTCTATCGTGAATCAGTTCAATATATAAACATGAGTTCAGTCTCTGGTGTCTCATTTCTCTCTCTATCATGAATCAGTTTTTCATATAATCATGAGTTCAGTCTCTGGCGTCTCATTTCTCTGTCTATCATGAATCAGTTCATCATATAAACATGAGTTCAGTCTCTGGTGTCTCATTTCTCTCTCTATCATGAATCAGTTTTTCATATAATCATGAGTTCAGTCTCTGGCGTCTCATTTCTCTGTCTATCGTGAATCAGTTCATCATATAATCATAAATTCAGTCTCTGGTGTCTCATTCCTCTCTCTATCGTGAATCAGTTTATCATATAATCATGAGTTCAGTCTCTGGTGTCTCATTTCTCTCTCTATCGTGAATCAGTTCAATATATAAACATGAGTTCAGTCTCTGGTGTCTCATTTCTCTCTCTCTCATGAATCAGTTCATCATATAATCATGAGTTCAGTCTCTGGCGTCTCATTTCTCTTCCTCTATCATGAATCAGTTCATCATATAAACATGAGTTCAGTGTCTGGCGTCTCATTTCTCTCTATCGTGAATCAGTTCATCATATAATCATGAGTTCAGTCTCTGGTGTCTCATTTCTCTCTCTCATGAATCAGTTCATCATATAAACATGAGTTCAGTATCTGGTGTCTCATTTTGCTCTCTATCGTGAATCAGTTCATCATATAATCATAAATTCAGTCTCTGGTGTCTCATTCCTCTCTCTATCGTGAATCAGTTTATCATATAATCATGAGTTCAGTCTCTGGTGTCTCATTTCTCTCTCTATCGTGAATCAGTTCAACATATAAACATGAGTTCAGTCTCTGGTGTCTCATTTCTCTCTCTATCATGAATCAGTTTTTCATATAATCATGAGTTCAGTCTCTGGTGTCTCATTTCTCTCTCTATCATGAATCAGTTTTTCATATAATCATGAGTTCAGCCTCTGGTGTCTCATTTCTCTCTCTCATGAATCAGTTCATCATATAAACATGAGTTCAGTCTCTGGTGTCTCATTTTTCTCTATATCGTGAATCAGTTCATCATATAATCATAAGTTCAGTCTCTGGTGTCTCATTCCTCTCTCTATCGTGAATCAGTTTATCATATAATCATGAGTTCAGTCTCTGGTGTCTCATTTCTCTCTCTATCGTGAATCAATTCATCATATAATCATGAGTTCAGCCTCTGGTGTCTCATTTCTCTCTCTCATGAATCTGTTCATCATATAAACATGAGTTCAGTCTCTGGTGTCTCATTTTGCTCTCTATCGTGAATCAGTTCATCATATAATCATAAGTTCAGTCTCTGGTGTCTCATTCCTCTCTCTATCGTGAATCAGTTTATCATATAATCATGAGTTCAGCCTCTGGTGTCTCATTTCTCTCTCTCATGAATCAGTTCATCATATAAACATGAGTTCAGTCTCTGGTGTCTCATTTTTCTCTATATCGTGAATCAGTTCATCATATAATCATAAGTTCAGTCTCTGGTGTCTCATTCCTCTCTCTATCGTGAATCAGTTTATCATATAATCATGAGTTCAGTCTCTGGTGTCTCATTTCTCTCTCTATCGTGAATCAATTCATCATATAATCATGAGTTCAGCCTCTGGTGTCTCATTTCTCTCTCTCATGAATCAGTTCATCATATAAACATGAGTTCAGTCTCTGGTGTCTCATTTTTCTCTATATCGTGAATCAGTTCATCATATAATCATAAGTTCAGTCTCTGGTGTCTCATTCCTCTCTCTATCGTGAATCAGTTTATCATATAATCATGAGTTCAGTCTCTGGTGTCTCATTTCTCTCTCTATCGTGAATCAATTCATCATATAATCATGAGTTCAGCCTCTGGTGTCTCATTTCTCTCTCTCATGAATCTGTTCATCATATAAACATGAGTTCAGTCTCTGGTGTCTCATTTTGCTCTCTATCGTGAATCAGTTCATCATATAATCATAAGTTCAGTCTCTGGTGTCTCATTCCTCTCTCTATCGTGAATCAGTTTATCATATAATCATGAGTTCAGTCTCTGGTGTCTCATTTCTCTCTCTATCGTGAATCAGTTCATCATATAAACATGAGTTCAGTCTCTGGTGTCTCATTTCTCTCTCTATCGTGAATCAGTTTTTCATATAATCATGAGTTCAGTCTCTGGCGTCTCATTTCTCTCTCGATCATGAATCAGTTCATCATATAATCATGAGTTCAGTCTCTGGCGTCTCATTTCTCTCTCTATCATGAATCAGTTCATCATATAATCATGAGTTCAGTCTCTGGCGTCTCATTTCTCTGTCTATCATGAATCAGTTCATCATACAATCATGAGTTCAGTCTCTGGTGTCTCATTCCTCTCTCTATCGTGAATCAGTTCATCATAAAAACATGAGTTCAGCCTCTGGCGTCTCATTTATCTCTCTCTCATGAATCAGTTCATCATATAATCATGAGTTCAGTCTCTGGCGTCTCATTTATCTCTCTCTCATGAATCATTTCATCATATAAACATGAGTTCAGCCTCTGGCGTCTCATTTCTCTCTCTATCGTGAATCAGTTCATCATATAAACATGAGTTCAGCCTCTGGCGTCTCATTTATCTCTCTCTCATGAATCATTTCATCATATAAACATGAGTTCAGCCTCTGGCGTCTCATTTCTCTCTCTATCGTGAATCAGTTCATCATATAAACATGAGTTCAGCCTCTGGCGTCTCATTTATCTCTCTCTCATGAATCAGTTCATCATATAAACATGAGTTCAGCCTCTGGCGTCTCATTTATCTCTCTCTCATGAATCAGTTCATCATATAAACATGAGTTCAGCCTCTGGCGTCTCATTTCTCTCTCTATCGTGAATCAGTTCATCATATAAACATGAGTTCAGTCTCTGGCGTCTCATTTATCTCTCTCTCATGAATCAGTTCATCATATAATCATGAGTTCAGCCTCTGGCGTCTCATTTATCTCTCTCTCATGAATCAGTTCATCATATAATCATGAGTTCAGTCTCTGGCGTCTCATTTATCTCTCTCTCATGAATCAGTTCATCATATAAACATGAGTTCAGCCTCTGGCGTCTCATTTCTCTCTCTATCGTGAATCAGTTCATCATATAATCATGAGTTCAGCCTCTGGTGTCTCATTTCTCTCTCTCATGAATCAGTTCATCATATAAACATGAGTTCAGTCTCTGGTGTCTCATTTTTCTCTCTATCGTGAATCAGTTCATCATATAATCATAAGTTCAGTCTCTGGCGTCTCATTTCTCTCTCTATCGTGAATCAGTTCATCATATAAACATGAGTTCAGCCTCTGGCGTCTCAATTATCTCTCTCTCATGAATCAGTTCATCATATAAACATGAGTTCAGCCTCTGGCGTCTCATTTATCTCTCTCTCATGAATCATTTCATCATATAAACATGAGTTCAGTCTCTGGCGTCTCATTTATCTCTCTCTCATGAATCAGTTCATCATATAAACATGAGTTCAGCCTCTGGCGTCTCATTTATCTCTCTCTCATGAATCAGTTCATCATATAATCATGAGTTCAGTCTCTGGCGTCTCATTTATCTCTCTCTCATGAATCAGTTCATCATATAAACATGAGTTCAGTCTATGGCGTCTCATTTATCTCTCTCTCATGAATCAGTTCATCATATAAACATGAGTTCAGCCCCTGGCGTCTCATTTCTCTCTCTATCGTGAATCAGTTCATCATATAAACATGAGTTCAGCCTCTGGCGTCTCATTTATCTCTCTCTCATGAATCAGTTCATCATATAAACATGAGTTCAGTCTCTGGCGTCTCATTTATCTCTCTCTCATGAATCAGTTCATCATATAAACATGAGTTCAGCCTCTGGCGTCTCATTTCTCTCTCTATCGTGAATCAGTTCATCATATAATCATGAGTTCAGCCTCTGGTGTCTCATTTCTCTCTCTCATGAATCAGTTCATCATATAAACATGAGTTCAGCCTCTGGCGTCTCATTTATCTCTCTCTCATGAATCAGTTCATCATATAAACATGAGTTCAGCCTCTGGCGTCTCATTTATCTCTCTCTCATGAATCAGTTCATCATATAAACATGAGTTCAGTCTCTGTCGTCTCATTTATCTCTCTCTCATGAATCAGTTCATCATATAATCATGAGTTCAGTCTCTGGCGTCTCATTTATCTCTCTCTCATGAATCAGTTCATCATATAAACATGAGTTCAGCCTCTGGTGTCTCATTTCTCTCTCTATCGTGAATCAGTTCATCATATAATCATGAGTTCAGCCTCTGGTGTCTCATTTCTCTCTCTCATGAATCAGTTCATCATATAAACATGATTTCAGTCTCTGGTGTCTCATTTTTCTCTCTATCGTGAATCAGTTCATCATATAATCATGAGTTCAGTCTCTGGCGTCTCATTTATCTCTCTCTCATGAATCAGTTCATCATATAAACATGAGTTCAGCCTCTGGCGTCTCCTTTCTCTCTCTATCGTGAATCAATTCATCATATAATCATGAGTTCAGCCTCTGGTGTCTCATTTCTCTCTCTATCGTGAATCAGTTCATCATATAATCATGAGTTCAGTCTCTGGCGTCTCATTTATCTCTCTCTCATGAATCAGTTCATCATATAAACATGAGTTCAGCCTCTGGCATCTCATTTCTCTCTCTAATGTGAATCAGTTCATCATATAATCATGAGTTCAGCCTTTGGTGTCTCTTTTCTCTCTCTCATGAATCAGTTCATCATATAAACATGAGTTCAGTCTCTGGTGTCTCATTTTTCTCTCTATCGTGAATCATTTCATCATATAATCATAAGTTCAGTCTCTGGTGTCTCATTTATCTCTCTCTTATGAATCAGTTCATCATATAAACATGAGTTCAGTCTCTGGCGTCTCATTTATCTCTCTCTCATGAATCAGTTCATCATATAAACATGAGTTCAGCATCTGGCGTCTCATTTATCTCTCTCTCATGAATCAGTTCATCATATAAACATGAGTTCAGCCTCTGGCGTCTCATTTATCTCTCTCTCATGAATCAGTTCATCATATAAACATGAGTTCAGCCTCTGGCGTCTCATTTATCTCTCTCTCATGAATCAGTTCATCATATAAACATGAGTTCAGTCTCTGGCGTCTCATTTATCTCTCTCTCATGAATCAGTTCATCATATAAACATGAGTTCAGCCCCTGGCGTCTCATTTCTCTCTCTATCGTGAATCAGTTCATCATATAAACATGAGTTCAGCCTCTGGCGTCTCATTTATCTCTCTCTCATGAATCAGTTCATCATATAAACATGAGTTCAGTCTCTGGCGTCTCATTTATCTCTCTCTCATGAATCAGTTCATCATATAAACATGAGTTCAGTCTCTGGCGTCTCATTTATCTCTCTCTCATGAATCAGTTCATCATATAAACATGAGTTCAGCCCCTGGCGTCTCATTTCTCTCTCTATCGTGAATCAGTTCATCATATAAACATGAGTTCAGCCTCTGGCGTCTCATTTATCTCTCTCTCATGAATCAGTTCATCATATAAACATGAGTTCAGTCTCTGGCGTCTCATTTATCTCTCTCTCATGAATCAGTTCATCATATAAACATGAGTTCAGCCTCTGGCGTCTCATTTCTCTATCGTGAATCAGTTCATCATATAATCATGAGTTCAGCCTCTGGTGTCTCATTTCTCTCTCTCATGAATCAGTTCATCATATAAACATGAGTTCAGCCTCTGGCGTCTCATTTATCTCTCTCTCATGAATCAGTTCATCATATAAACATGAGTTCAGCCTCTGGCGTCTCATTTATCTCTCTCTCATGAATCAGTTCATCATATAAACATGAGTTCAGTCTCTGGCGTCTCATTTATCTCTCTCTCATGAATCAGTTCATCATATAATCATGAGTTCAGTCTCTGGCGTCTCATTTATCTCTCTCTCATGAATCAGTTCATCATATAATCATGAGTTCAGTCTCTGGCGTCTCATTTATCTCTCTCTCATGAATCAGTTCATCATATAAACATGAGTTCAGCCTCTGGCGTCTCATTTCTCTCTCTATCGTGAATCAGTTCATCATATAATCATGAGTTCAGCCTCTGGTGTCTCATTTATCTCTCTCTTATGAATCAGTTCATCATATAAACATGAGTTCAGCCTCTGGCGTCTCCTTTCTCTCTCTATCGTGAATCAATTCATCATATAATCATGAGTTCAGCCTCTGGTGTCTCATTTCTCTCTCTATCGTGAATCCGTTCTTCATATAATCATGAGTTCAGTCTCTGGCGTCTCATTTCTCTCTCGATCATGAATCAGTTGATCATATAATCATGAGTTCAGCCTCTGGCGTCTCATTTATCTCTCTCTCATGAATCAGTTCATCATATAATCATGAGTTCAGTCTCTGGCGTCTCATTTATCTCTCTCTCATGAATCAGTTCATCATATAAACATGAGTTCAGCCTCTGGCATCTCATTTCTCTCTCTAATGTGAATCAGTTCATCATATAATCATGAGTTCAGCCTCTGGTGTCTCATTTCTCTCTCTCATGAATCAGTTCATCATATAAACATGAGTTCAGTCTCTGTTGTCTCATTTTTCTCTATATCGTGAATCAGTTCATCATATAATCATAAGTTCAGTCTCTGATGTCTCATTTATCTCTCTCTTATGAATCAGTTCATCATATAAACATGAGTTCAGCCTCTGGCGTCTCATTTTTCTCTCTATCGTGAATCAGTTCATCATATAATCATAAGTTCAGTCTCTGGTGTCTCATTCCTCTCTCTATCGTGAATCAGTTCATCATATAATCATGAGTTCAGTCTCTGGTGTCTCATTTCTCTCTCTATCGTGAATCAGTTCATCATATAATCATGAGTTCAGTCTCTGGCGTCTCATTTCTCTCTCGATCATGAATCAGTTCATCATATAATCATGAGTTCAGTCTCTGGCGTCTCATTTCTCTCTCTATCATGAATCAGATCATCATATAATCATGAGTTCAGTCTCTGGCGTCTCATTTCTCTGTCTATCATGAATCAGTTCATCATACAATCATGAGTTCAGTCTCTGGTGTCTCATTCCTCTCTCTATCGTGAATCAGTTCATCATATAAACATGAGTTCAGTCTCTGGTGTCTCATTTTTCTCTCTATCGTGAATCAGTTCATCATATAATCATAAGTTCAGTCTCTGGCGTCTCATTTCTCTTCCTCTATCATGAATCAGTTCATCATATAAACATGAGTTCAGTGTTTGGCGTCTCATTTCTCTCTCTATCGTGAATCAGTTCATCATATAATCATGAGTTCAGTCTCTGGTGTCTCATTTCTCTCTCTCATGAATCAGTTCATCATATAAACATGAGTTCAGTCTCTGGTGTCTCATTTTGCTCTCTATCGTGAATCAGTTCATCATATAATCATAAATTCAGTCTCTGGTGTCTCATTCCTCTCTCTATCGTGAATCAGTTTATCATATAATCATGAGTTCAGTCTCTGGTGTCTCATTTCTCTCTCTATCGTGAATCAGTTCAACATATAAACATGAGTTTATTCTCTGGTGTCTCATTTCTCTCTCTATCATGAATCAGTTCATCATATAATCATGAGTTCAGTCTCTGGCGTCTCATTTATCTCTCTCTCATGAATCAGTTCATCATATAAACATGAGTTCAGCCTCTGGCGTCTCATATCTCTCTCTATCGTGAATCAGTTCATCATATAATCATGAGTTCAGCCTCTGGTGTCTCATTTCTCTCTCTCATGAATCAGTTCATCATATAAACATGAGTTCAGCCTCTGGCGTCTCATTTATCTCTCTCTCATGAATCCGTTCATCTTATAAACATGAGTTCAGTCTCTGGTGACTCATTTTTCTCTATATCGTGAATCAGTTCATCATATAATCATAAGTTCAGTCTCTGATGTCTCATTTATCTCTCTCTTATGAATCAGTTCATCATATAAATATGAGTTCAGCCTCTGGCGTCTCATTTCTCTCTCTATCGTGAATCAATTCATCATATAATCATGAGTTCAGCCTCTGGTGTCTCATTTCTCTCTCTCATGAATCAGTTCATCATATAAACATGAGTTCAGTCTCTGGTGTCTCATTTTGCTCTCTATCGTGAATCAGTTCATCATATAATCATAAGTTCAGTCTCTGGTGTCTCATTCCTCTCTCTATCGTGAATCAGTTTATCATATAATCATGAGTTCAGTCTCTGGTGTCTCATTTCTCTCTCTATCGTGAATCAGTTCATCATATAAACATGAGTTCAGTCTCTGGTGTCTCATTTCTCTCTCTATCGTGAATCAGTTTTTCATATAATCATGAGTTCAGTCTCTGGCGTCTCATTTCTCTCTCGATCATGAATCAGTTCATCATATAATCATGAGTTCAGTCTCTGGCGTCTCATTTCTCTCTCTATCATGAATCAGTTCATCATATAATCATGAGTTCAGTCTCTGGCGTCTCATTTCTCTGTCTATCATGAATCAGTTCATCATACAATCATGAGTTCAGTCTCTGGTGTCTCTTTCCTCTCTCTATCGTGAATCAGTTCATCATATAAACATGAGTTCAGCCTCTGGCGTCTCATTTATCTCTCTCTCATGAATCAGTTCATCATATAATCATGAGTTCAGTCTCTGGCGTCTCATTTATCTCTCTCTCATGAATCAGTTCATCATATAAACATGAGTTCAGTCTCTGGCGTCTCATTTATCTCTCTCTCATGAATCATTTCATCATATAAACATGAGTTCAGTCTCTGGCGTCTTATTTATCTCTCTCTCATGAATCAGTTCATCATATAATCATGAGTTCAGTCTCTGGCGTCTCTTTTATCTCTCTCTCATGAATCAATTCATCATATAATCATGAGTTCAGTCTCTGGCGTCTCATTTATCTCTCTCTCATGAATCAGTTCATCATATGAACATGAGTTCAGCCTCTGGCGTCTCATTTATCTCTCCCTCATGAATCAGTTCATCATATAAACATGAGTTCAGCCTCTGGCGTCTCATTTATCTCTCTCTCATGAATCAGTTCATCATATAAACATGAGTTCAGCCTCTGGCGTCTCATTTATCTCTCCCTCATGAATCAGTTCATCATATAAACATGAGTTCAGTCTCTGGCGACTCATTTATCTCTCTCTCATGAATCATTTCATCATATAAACATGAGTTCAGTCTCTGGCGTCTCATTTATCTCTCTCTCATGAATCAGTTCATCATATAAACATGAGTTCAGCCTCTGGCGTCTCATTTATCTCTCTCTCATGAATCATTTCATCATATAAACATGAGTTCAGTCTCTGGCGTCTCATTTATCTCTCTCTCATGAATCAGTTCATCATATAAACATGAGTTCAGCCTCTGGCGTCTCATTTATCTCTCTCTCATGAATCAGTTCATCATATAATCATGAGTTCAGTCTCTGGCGTCTCATTTATCTCTCTCTCATGAATCAGTTCATCATATAAACATGAGTTCAGTCTCTGGCGTCTCATTTATCTCTCTCTCATGAATCAGTTAATCATATAAACATGAGTTCAGCCTCTGGCGTCTCATTTATCTCTCTCTCATGAATCCGTTCATCATATAAACATGAGTTCAGCCTCTGGCGTCTCATTTATCTCTCTCTCATGAATCAGTTCATCATATAAACATGAGTTCAGTCTCTGGCGTCTCATTTATCTCTCTCTCATGAATCCGTTCATCATATAAACATGAGTTCAGCCTCTGGCGTCTCATTTATCTCTCTCTCATGAATCAGTTCATCATATAAACATGAGTTCAGCCTCTGGCGTCTCATTTATCTCTCTCTCATGAATCAGTTCATCATATAAACATGAGTTCAGCCTCTGGCGTCTCATTTATCTCTCTCTCATGAATCCGTTCATCATATAAACATGAGTTCAGCCTCTGGCGTCTCATTTATCTCTCTCTCATGAATCAGTTCATCATATAAACATGAGTTCAGCCTCTGGCGTCTCATTTATCTCTCTCTCATGAATCAGTTCATCATATAAACATGAGTTCAGCCTCTGGCGTCTCATTTATCTCTCCCTCATGAATCAGTTCATCATATAAACATGAGTTCAGTCTCTGGCGTCTCATTTATCTCTCTCTCATGAATCAGTTCATCATATAAACATGAGTTCAGCATCTGGCGTCTCATTTATCTCTCTCTCATGAATCAGTTCATCATATAAACATGAGTTCAGCCTCTGGCGTCTCATTTATCTCTCTCTCATGAATCAGTTCATCATATAAATATGAGTTCAGCCTCTGGCGTCTCATTTATCTCTCTCTCATGAATCAGTTCATCATATAAACATGAGTTCAGCCTCTGGCGTCTCATTTATCTCTCTCTCATGAATCAGTTCATCATATAATCATGAGTTCAGTCTCTGGCGTCTCAGTTCTCTCTCTCATGAATCAGTTCATCATATAAACGTGAGTTCAGCCTCTAGCGTCTCATTTATCTCTCTCTCATGAATCAGTTCATCATATAAACATGAGTTCAGTCTCTGGTGTCTCATTTCTCTCTATCATGAATCAGTTCATCATATAAACATGAGTTCAGCCTCTGGCGTCTCATTTATCTCTCTCTCATGAATCAGTTCATCATATAATCATGAGTTCAGTCTCTGGCGTCTCATTTATCTCTCTCTCATGAATCAGTTCATCATATAAACATGAGTTCAGTCTCTGGCGTCTCATTTATCTCTCTCTCATGAATCAGTTCATCATATAAACATGAGTTCAGCCCCTGGCGTCTCATTTCTCTCTCTATCGTGAATCAGTTCATCATATGAACATGAGTTCAGCCTCTGGCGTCTCATTTATCTCTCTCTCATGAATCAGTTCATCATATAAACATGAGTTCAGTCTCTGGCGTCTCATTTATCTCTCTCTCATGAATCAGTTCATCATATAAACATGAGTTCAGCCTCTGGCGTCTCATTTCTCTATCGTGAATCAGTTCATCATATAATCATGAGTTCAGCCTCTGGTGTCTCATTTCTCTCTCTCATGAATCAGTTCATCATATAAACATGAGTTCAGCCTCTGGCGTCTCATTTATCTCTCTCTCATGAATCAGTTCATCATATAAACATGAGTTCAGCCTCTGGCGTCTCATTTATCTCTCTCTCATGAATCAGTTCATCATATAAACATGAGTTCAGTCTCTGGCGTCTCATTTATCTCTCTCTCATGAATCAGTTCATCATATAATCATGAGTTCAGTCTCTGGCGTCTCATTTATCTCTCTCTCATGAATCAGTTCATCATATAATCATGAGTTCAGTCTCTGGCGTCTCATTTATCTCTCTCTCATGAATCAGTTCATCATATAAACATGAGTTCAGCCTCTGGCGTCTCATTTCTCTCTCTATCGTGAATCAGTTCATCATATAATCATGAGTTCAGCCTCTGGTGTCTCATTTATCTCTCTCTTATGAATCAGTTCATCATATAAACATGAGTTCAGCCTCTGGCGTCTCCTTTCTCTCTCTATCGTGAATCAATTCATCATATAATCATGAGTTCAGCCTCTGGTGTCTCATTTCTCTCTCTATCGTGAATCCGTTCTTCATATAATCATGAGTTCAGTCTCTGGCGTCTCATTTCTCTCTCGATCATGAATCAGTTGATCATATAATCATGAGTTCAGCCTCTGGCGTCTCATTTATCTCTCTCTCATGAATCAGTTCATCATATAATCATGAGTTCAGTCTCTGGCGTCTCATTTATCTCTCTCTCATGAATCAGTTCATCATATAAACATGAGTTCAGCCTCTGGCATCTCATTTCTCTCTCTAATGTGAATCAGTTCATCATATAATCATGAGTTCAGCCTCTGGTGTCTCATTTCTCTCTCTCATGAATCAGTTCATCATATAAACATGAGTTCAGTCTCTGTTGTCTCATTTTTCTCTATATCGTGAATCAGTTCATCATATAATCATAAGTTCAGTCTCTGATGTCTCATTTATCTCTCTCTTATGAATCAGTTCATCATATAAACATGAGTTCAGCCTCTGGCGTCTCATTTTTCTCTCTATCGTGAATCAGTTCATCATATAATCATAAGTTCAGTCTCTGGTGTCTCATTCCTCTCTCTATCGTGAATCAGTTCATCATATAATCATGAGTTCAGTCTCTGGTGTCTCATTTCTCTCTCTATCGTGAATCAGTTCATCATATAATCATGAGTTCAGTCTCTGGCGTCTCATTTCTCTCTCGATCATGAATCAGTTCATCATATAATCATGAGTTCAGTCTCTGGCGTCTCATTTCTCTCTCTATCATGAATCAGATCATCATATAATCATGAGTTCAGTCTCTGGCGTCTCATTTCTCTGTCTATCATGAATCAGTTCATCATACAATCATGAGTTCAGTCTCTGGTGTCTCATTCCTCTCTCTATCGTGAATCAGTTCATCATATAAACATGAGTTCAGTCTCTGGTGTCTCATTTTTCTCTCTATCGTGAATCAGTTCATCATATAATCATAAGTTCAGTCTCTGGCGTCTCATTTCTCTTCCTCTATCATGAATCAGTTCATCATATAAACATGAGTTCAGTGTTTGGCGTCTCATTTCTCTCTCTATCGTGAATCAGTTCATCATATAATCATGAGTTCAGTCTCTGGTGTCTCATTTCTCTCTCTCATGAATCAGTTCATCATATAAACATGAGTTCAGTCTCTGGTGTCTCATTTTGCTCTCTATCGTGAATCAGTTCATCATATAATCATAAATTCAGTCTCTGGTGTCTCATTCCTCTCTCTATCGTGAATCAGTTTATCATATAATCATGAGTTCAGTCTCTGGTGTCTCATTTCTCTCTCTATCGTGAATCAGTTCAACATATAAACATGAGTTTATTCTCTGGTGTCTCATTTCTCTCTCTATCATGAATCAGTTCATCATATAATCATGAGTTCAGTCTCTGGCGTCTCATTTATCTCTCTCTCATGAATCAGTTCATCATATAAACATGAGTTCAGCCTCTGGCGTCTCATATCTCTCTCTATCGTGAATCAGTTCATCATATAATCATGAGTTCAGCCTCTGGTGTCTCATTTCTCTCTCTCATGAATCAGTTCATCATATAAACATGAGTTCAGCCTCTGGCGTCTCATTTATCTCTCTCTCATGAATCCGTTCATCTTATAAACATGAGTTCAGTCTCTGGTGACTCATTTTTCTCTATATCGTGAATCAGTTCATCATATAATCATAAGTTCAGTCTCTGATGTCTCATTTATCTCTCTCTTATGAATCAGTTCATCATATAAATATGAGTTCAGCCTCTGGCGTCTCATTTCTCTCTCTATCGTGAATCAATTCATCATATAATCATGAGTTCAGCCTCTGGTGTCTCATTTCTCTCTCTCATGAATCAGTTCATCATATAAACATGAGTTCAGTCTCTGGTGTCTCATTTTGCTCTCTATCGTGAATCAGTTCATCATATAATCATAAGTTCAGTCTCTGGTGTCTCATTCCTCTCTCTATCGTGAATCAGTTTATCATATAATCATGAGTTCAGTCTCTGGTGTCTCATTTCTCTCTCTATCGTGAATCAGTTCATCATATAAACATGAGTTCAGTCTCTGGTGTCTCATTTCTCTCTCTATCGTGAATCAGTTTTTCATATAATCATGAGTTCAGTCTCTGGCGTCTCATTTCTCTCTCGATCATGAATCAGTTCATCATATAATCATGAGTTCAGTCTCTGGTGTCTCTTTCCTCTCTCTATCGTGAATCAGTTCATCATATAAACATGAGTTCAGCCTCTGGCGTCTCATTTATCTCTCTCTCATGAATCAGTTCATCATATAATCATGAGTTCAGTCTCTGGCGTCTCATTTATCTCTCTCTCATGAATCAGTTCATCATATAAACATGAGTTCAGTCTCTGGCGTCTCATTTATCTCTCTCTCATGAATCATTTCATCATATAAACATGAGTTCAGTCTCTGGCGTCTTATTTATCTCTCTCTCATGAATCAGTTCATCATATAATCATGAGTTCAGTCTCTGGCGTCTCTTTTATCTCTCTCTCATGAATCAATTCATCATATAATCATGAGTTCAGTCTCTGGCGTCTCATTTATCTCTCTCTCATGAATCAGTTCATCATATGAACATGAGTTCAGCCTCTGGCGTCTCATTTATCTCTCCCTCATGAATCAGTTCATCATATAAACATGAGTTCAGCCTCTGGCGTCTCATTTATCTCTCTCTCATGAATCAGTTCATCATATAAACATGAGTTCAGCCTCTGGCGTCTCATTTATCTCTCCCTCATGAATCAGTTCATCATATAAACATGAGTTCAGTCTCTGGCGACTCATTTATCTCTCTCTCATGAATCATTTCATCATATAAACATGAGTTCAGTCTCTGGCGTCTCATTTATCTCTCTCTCATGAATCAGTTCATCATATAAACATGAGTTCAGCCTCTGGCGTCTCATTTATCTCTCTCTCATGAATCATTTCATCATATAAACATGAGTTCAGTCTCTGGCGTCTCATTTATCTCTCTCTCATGAATCAGTTCATCATATAAACATGAGTTCAGCCTCTGGCGTCTCATTTATCTCTCTCTCATGAATCAGTTCATCATATAATCATGAGTTCAGTCTCTGGCGTCTCATTTATCTCTCTCTCATGAATCAGTTCATCATATAAACATGAGTTCAGTCTCTGGCGTCTCATTTATCTCTCTCTCATGAATCAGTTAATCATATAAACATGAGTTCAGCCTCTGGCGTCTCATTTATCTCTCTCTCATGAATCCGTTCATCATATAAACATGAGTTCAGCCTCTGGCGTCTCATTTATCTCTCTCTCATGAATCAGTTCATCATATAAACATGAGTTCAGCCTCTGGCGTCTCATTTATCTCTCTCTCATGAATCAGTTCATCATATAAACATGAGTTCAGTCTCTGGCGTCTCATTTATCTCTCTCTCATGAATCCGTTCATCATATAAACATGAGTTCAGCCTCTGGCGTCTCATTTATCTCTCTCTCATGAATCAGTTCATCATATAAACATGAGTTCAGCCTCTGGCGTCTCATTTATCTCTCTCTCATGAATCAGTTCATCATATAAACATGAGTTCAGCCTCTGGCGTCTCATTTATCTCTCTCTCATGAATCCGTTCATCATATAAACATGAGTTCAGCCTCTGGCGTCTCATTTATCTCTCTCTCATGAATCAGTTCATCATATAAACATGAGTTCAGCCTCTGGCGTCTCATTTATCTCTCTCTCATGAATCAGTTCATCATATAAACATGAGTTCAGCCTCTGGCGTCTCATTTATCTCTCCCTCATGAATCAGTTCATCATATAAACATGAGTTCAGTCTCTGGCGTCTCATTTATCTCTCTCTCATGAATCAGTTCATCATATAAACATGAGTTCAGCATCTGGCGTCTCATTTATCTCTCTCTCATGAATCAGTTCATCATATAAACATGAGTTCAGCCTCTGGCGTCTCATTTATCTCTCTCTCATGAATCAGTTCATCATATAAATATGAGTTCAGCCTCTGGCGTCTCATTTATCTCTCTCTCATGAATCAGTTCATCATATAAACATGAGTTCAGCCTCTGGCGTCTCATTTATCTCTCTCTCATGAATCAGTTCATCATATAATCATGAGTTCAGTCTCTGGCGTCTCAGTTCTCTCTCTCATGAATCAGTTCATCATATAAACGTGAGTTCAGCCTCTAGCGTCTCATTTATCTCTCTCTCATGAATCAGTTCATCATATAAACATGAGTTCAGTCTCTGGTGTCTCATTTCTCTCTATCATGAATCAGTTCATCATATAAACATGAGTTCAGCCTCTGGCGTCTCATTTATCTCTCTCTCATGAATCAGTTCATCATATAATCGTGAGTTCAGTCTCTGGCGTCTCATTTCTCTCTCTCATGAATCAGTTCATCATATAAACGTGAGTTCAGCCTCTGGCGTCTCATTTATCTCTCTCTCATGAATCAGTTCATCACATAAACATGAGTTCAGTCTCTGGTGTCTCATTTCTCTCTCTATCGTGAATCAGTTCATCATATAAACATGAGTTCAGTCTCTGGCGTCTCATTTCTCTCTCTATCGTGAATCAGTTCATCATATAATCATGAGTTCAGTCTCTGGCGTCTCATTTCTCTTCCTCTATCGTGAATCAGTTCATCATATAATCATGAGTTCAGTCTCTGACGTCTCATTTCTCTCTCTATCATGAATCAGATCATCATATAATCATGAGTTCAGTCTCTGGTGTCTCATTTCTCTCTCTCATGAATCAGTTCATCATATAATCATGAAATCAGTCTCTGGTGTCTCATTTCTCTCTATCATGAATCAGTTCATCATATAAATATGAGTTCAGTCTCTGGCGTGTCATTTCTCTCTCTATCGTGAATCAGTTTATCATATAATCACGAGTTCAGTCTCTGGTGTCTCATTTCTCTCTCTCATGAATCAGTTCATCATATAATCATGAGTTCAGTCTCTGGTGTCTCATTTCTCTCTATCATGAATCAGTTCATCATATAAATATGAGTTCAGTCTCTGGCGTGTCATTTCTCTCTCTCATGAATCAGTTCATCATATAATCATGAGTTCAGTCTCTGGTGTCTCATTTCTCTCTATCATGAATCAGTTCATCATATAAACATGAGTTCAGTCTCTGGCGTGTCATTTCTCTCTCTATCGTGAATCAGTTCATCATATAAATATGAGTTCAGTCTCTGGCGTGTCATTTCTCTCTCTATCATGAATCAGTTCATCATATAAATATGAGTTCAGTCTCTGGCGTGTCATTTCTCTCTCTATCGTGAATCAGTTCATCATATAATCATGAGTTCAGCCTCTGGTGTCTCATTTCTCTCTCTCATGAATCAGTTCATCATATAAACATGAGTTCAGTCTCTGTTGTCTCATTTTTCTCTATATCGTGAATCAGTTCATCATATAATCATAAGTTCAGTCTATGATGTCTCATTTATCTCTCTCTTATGAATCAGTTCATCATATAAACATGAGTTCAGCCTCTGGTGTCTCATTCCTCTCTCTATCGTGAATCAGTTCATCATATAAACATGAGTTCAGTCTCTGGTGTCTCATTTTTCTCTCTATCGTGAATCAGTTCATCATATAAACATGAGTTCAGTCTCTGGCGTCTCATTTATCTCTCTCTCATGAATCAGTTCATCATATAAACATGAGTTCAGTCTCTGGCGTCTCATTTCTCTTCCTCTATCATGAATCAGTTCATCATATAAACATGAGTTCAGTGTCTGGCGTCTCATTTATCTCTCTCTCATGAATCAGTTCATCATATAAACATGAGTTCAGTCTCTGGTGTCTCATTTTGCTCTCTATCGTGAATCAGTTCATCATATAATCATAAATTCAGTCTCTGGTGTCTCATTCCTCTCTCTATCGTGAATCAGTTTATCATATAATCATGAGTTCAGTCTCTGGTGTCTCATTTCTCTCTCTATCGTGAATCAGTTCAATATATAAACATGAGTTCAGTCTCTGGCGTCTCATTTCTCTGTCTATCATGAATCAGTTCATCATATAATCATGAGTTCAGTCTCTGGCGTCTCATTTATCTCTCTCTCATGAATCAGTTCATCATATAATCATGAGTTCAGTCTCTGGTGTCTCATTTCTCTTCCTCTATCATGAATCAGTTCATCATATAAACATGAGTTCAGTGTCTGGCGTCTCATTTCTCTCTCTATCGTGAATCAGTTCATCATATAATCATGAGTTCAGTCTCTGGTGTCTCATTTCTCTCTCTCATGAATCAGTTCATCATATAAACATGAGTTCAGTATCTGGTGTCTCATTTTGCTCTCTATCGTGAATCAGTTCATCATATAATCATAAATTCAGTCTCTGGTGTCTCATTCCTCTCTCTATCGTGAATCAGTTTATCATATAATCATGAGTTCAGTCTCTGGTGTCTCATTTCTCTCTCTATCGTGAATCAGTTCAACATATAAACATGAGTTCAGTCTCTGGTGTCTCATTTCTCTCTCTATCATGAATCAGTTTTTCATATAATCATGAGTTCAGTCTCTGGTGTCTCATTTCTCTCTCTATCATGAATCAGTTTTTCATATAATCATGAGTTCAGTCTCTGGCGTCTCATATCTCTCTCTATCGTGAATCAGTTCATCATATAATCATGAGTTCAGCCTCTGGTGTCTCATTTCTCTCTCTCATGAATCAGTTCATCATATAAACATGAGTTCAGTCTCTGGTGTCTCATTTTTCTCTATATCGTGAATCAGTTCATCATATAATCATAAGTTCAGTCTCTGATGTCTCATTTATCTCTCTCTTATGAATCAGTTCATCATATAAATATGAGTTCAGCCTCTGGCGTCTCATTTCTCTCTCTATCGTGAATCAATTCATCATATAATCATGAGTTCAGCCTCTGGTGTCTCATTTCTCTCTCTCATGAATCAGTTCATCATATAAACATGAGTTCAGTCTCTGGTGTCTCATTTTGCTCTCTATCGTGAATCAGTTCATCATATAATCATAAGTTCAGTCTCTGGTGTCTCATTCCTCTCTCTATCGTGAATCAGTTTATCATATAATCATGAGTTCAGTCTCTGGTGTCTCATTTCTCTCTCTATCGTGAATCAGTTCATCATATAAACATAAGTTCAGTCTCTGGTGTCTCATTTCTCTCTCTATCGTGAATCAGTTTTTCATATAATCATGAGTTCAGTCTCTGGTGTCTCATTTCTCTCTCTATCGTGAATCAGTTTTTCATATAATCATGAGTTCAGTCTCTGGCGTCTCATTTCTCTCTCGATCATGAATCAGTTCATCATATAATCATGAGTTCAGTCTCTGGCGTCTCATTTCTCTCTCTATCATGAATCAGTTCATCATATAATCATGAGTTCAGTCTCTGGTGTCTCATTATCTCTCTCTCATGAATCAGTTCATCATATAATCATGAGTTCAGTCTCTGGCGTCTCATTTATCTCTCTCTCATGAATCAGTTCATCATATAAACATGAGTTCAGTCTCTGGCGTCTCATTTATCTCTCTCTCATGAATCAGTTCATCATATAATCATGAGTTCAGTCTCTGGCGTCTCATTTATCTCTCTCTCATGAATCAGTTCATCATATAATCATGAGTTCAGCCTCTGGCGTCTCATTTATCTCTCTCTCATGAATCAGTTCATCATATAAACATGAGTTCAGCCTCTGGCGTCTCATTTATCTCTCTCTCATGAATCAGTTCATCATATAAACATGAGTTCAGCCTCTGGCGTCTCATTTCTCTCTCTATCGTGAATCAGTTCATCATATAAACATGAGTTCAGTCTCTGGCGTCTCATTTATCTCTCTCTCATGAATCAGTTCATCATATAAACGTGAGTTCAGCCTCTGGCGTCTCATTTATCTCTCTCTCATGAATCAGTTCATCATATAATCATGAGTTCAGCCTCTGGCGTCTCATTTATCTCTCCCTCATGAATCAGTTCATCATATAATCATGAGTTCAGTCTCTGGCGTCTCATTTATCTCTCTCTCATGAATCAGTTCATCATATAATCATGAGTTCAGCCTCTGGCGTCTCATTTATCTCTCTCTCATGAATCAGTTCATCATATAATCATGAGTTCAGCCTCTGGCGTCTCATTTATCTCTCTCTCATGAATCAGTTCATCATATAATCATGAGTTCAGTCTCTGGCGTCTCATTTATCTCTCTCTCATGAATCAGTTCATCATATAAACATGAGTTCAGCCTCTGGCGTCTCATTTCTCTCTCTATCGTGAATCAGTTCATCATATAATCATGAGTTCAGCCTCTGGTGTCTCATTTCTCTCTCTCATGAATCAGTTCATCATATAAACATGAGTTCAGTCTCTGGTGTCTCATTTTCTCTATATCGTGAATCAGTTCATCATATAATCATAAGTTCAGTCTCTGGTGTCTCATTTATCTCTCTCTTATGAATCAGTTCATCATATAAACATGAGTTCAGTCTCTGATGTCTCATTTATCTCTCTCTTATGAATCAGTTCATCATATAAACATGAGTTCAGCCTCTGGCGTCTCATTTCTCTCTCTATCGTGAATCAATTCATCATATAATCATGAGTTCAGCCTCTGGTGTCTCATTTCTCTCTCTCATGAATCAGTTCATCATATAAACATGAGTTCAGTCTCTGGTGTCTCATTTTTCTCTCTATCGTGAATCAGTTCATCATATAATCATAAGTTCAGTCTCTGGCGTCTCATTTCTCTCTCTATCGTGAATCAGTTCATCATATAAACATGAGTTCAGTCTCTGGCGTCTCATTTCTCTTCCTCTATCATGAATCAGTTCATCATATAAACATGAGTTCAGTGTCTGGCGTCTCATTTATCTCTCTCTCATGAATCAGTTCATCATATAAACATGAGTTCAGTCTCTGGTGTCTCATTCCTCTCTCTATCGTGAATCAGTTTATCATATAATCATGAGTTCAGTCTCTGGTGTCTCATTTCTCTCTCTATCGTGAATCAGTTCAATATATAAACATGAGTTCAGTCTCTGGCGTCTCATTTCTCTGTCTATCATGAATCAGTTCATCATATAATCATGAGTTCAGTCTCTGGCGTCTCATTTATCTCTCTCTCATGAATCAGTTCATCATATAATCATGAGTTCAGTCTCTGGTGTCTCATTTCTCTTCCTCTATCATGAATCAGTTCATCATATAAACATGAGTTCAGTGTCTGGCGTCTCATTTCTCTCTCTATCGTGAATCAGTTCATCATATAATCATGAGTTCAGTCTCTGGTGTCTCATTTCTCTCTCTCATGAATCAGTTCATCATATAAACATGAGTTCAGTATCTGGTGTCTCATTTTGCTCTCTATCGTGAATCAGTTCATCATATAATCATAAATTCAGTCTCTGGTGTCTCATTCCTCTCTCTATCGTGAATCAGTTTATCATATAATCATGAGTTCAGTCTCTGGTGTCTCATTTCTCTCTCTATCGTGAATCAGTTCAACATATAAACATGAGTTCAGTCTCTGGTGTCTCATTTCTCTCTCTATCATGAATCAGTTTTTCATATAATCATGAGTTCAGTCTCTGGTGTCTCATTTCTCTCTCTATCATGAATCAGTTTTTCATATAATCATGAGTTCAGTCTCTGGCGTCTCATATCTCTCTCTATCGTGAATCAGTTCATCATATAATCATGAGTTCAGCCTCTGGTGTCTCATTTCTCTCTCTCATGAATCAGTTCATCATATAAACATGAGTTCAGTCTCTGGTGTCTCATTTTTCTCTATATCGTGAATCAGTTCATCATATAATCATAAGTTCAGTCTCTGATGTCTCATTTATCTCTCTCTTATGAATCAGTTCATCATATAAATATGAGTTCAGCCTCTGGCGTCTCATTTCTCTCTCTATCGTGAATCAATTCATCATATAATCATGAGTTCAGCCTCTGGTGTCTCATTTCTCTCTCTCATGAATCAGTTCATCATATAAACATGAGTTCAGTCTCTGGTGTCTCATTTTGCTCTCTATCGTGAATCAGTTCATCATATAATCATAAGTTCAGTCTCTGGTGTCTCATTCCTCTCTCTATCGTGAATCAGTTTATCATATAATCATGAGTTCAGTCTCTGGTGTCTCATTTCTCTCTCTATCGTGAATCAGTTCATCATATAAACATAAGTTCAGTCTCTGGTGTCTCATTTCTCTCTCTATCGTGAATCAGTTCATCATATAATCATAAGTTCAGTCTCTGGTGTCTCATTTCTCTCTCTATCGTGAATCAGTTTTTCATATAATCATGAGTTCAGTCTCTGGCGTCTCATTTCTCTCTCGATCATGAATCAGTTCATCATATAATCATGAGTTCAGTCTCTGGCGTCTCATTTCTCTCTCTATCATGAATCAGTTCATCATATAATCATGAGTTCAGTCTCTGGTGTCTCATTCCTCTCTCTATCGTGAATCAGTTCATCATATAAACATGAGTTCAGCCTCTGGCGTCTCATTTATCTCTCTCTCATGAATCAGTTCATCATATAATCATGAGTTCAGTCTCTGGCGTCTCATTTATCTCTCTCTCATGAATCAGTTCATCATATAAACATGAGTTCAGTCTCTGGCGTCTCATTTATCTCTCTCTCATGAATCAGTTCATCATATAATCATGAGTTCAGTCTCTGGCGTCTCATTTATCTCTCTCTCATGAATCAGTTCATCATATAATCATGAGTTCAGCCTCTGGCGTCTCATTTATCTCTCTCTCATGAATCAGTTCATCATATAAACATGAGTTCAGCCTCTGGCGTCTCATTTATCTCTCTCTCATGAATCAGTTCATCATATAAACATGAGTTCAGCCTCTGGCGTCTCATTTCTCTCTCTATCGTGAATCAGTTCATCATATAAACATGAGTTCAGTCTCTGGCGTCTCATTTATCTCTCTCTCATGAATCAGTTCATCATATAAACGTGAGTTCAGCCTCTGGCGTCTCATTTATCTCTCTCTCATGAATCAGTTCATCATATAATCATGAGTTCAGCCTCTGGCGTCTCATTTATCTCTCCCTCATGAATCAGTTCATCATATAATCATGAGTTCAGTCTCTGGCGTCTCATTTATCTCTCTCTCATGAATCAGTTCATCATATAATCATGAGTTCAGCCTCTGGCGTCTCATTTATCTCTCTCTCATGAATCAGTTCATCATATAATCATGAGTTCAGCCTCTGGCGTCTCATTTATCTCTCTCTCATGAATCAGTTCATCATATAATCATGAGTTCAGTCTCTGGCGTCTCATTTATCTCTCTCTCATGAATCAGTTCATCATATAAACATGAGTTCAGCCTCTGGCGTCTCATTTCTCTCTCTATCGTGAATCAGTTCATCATATAATCATGAGTTCAGCCTCTGGTGTCTCATTTCTCTCTCTCATGAATCAGTTCATCATATAAACATGAGTTCAGTCTCTGGTGTCTCATTTTCTCTATATCGTGAATCAGTTCATCATATAATCATAAGTTCAGTCTCTGGTGTCTCATTTATCTCTCTCTTATGAATCAGTTCATCATATAAACATGAGTTCAGTCTCTGATGTCTCATTTATCTCTCTCTTATGAATCAGTTCATCATATAATCATGAGTTCAGCCTCTGGTGTCTCATTTCTCTCTCTCATGAATCAGTTCATCATATAAACATGAGTTCAGTCTCTGGTGTCTCATTTTTCTCTCTATCGTGAATCAGTTCATCATATAATCATAAGTTCAGTCTCTGGCGTCTCATTTCTCTCTCTATCGTGAATCAGTTCATCATATAAACATGAGTTCAGCCTCTGGCGTCTCAATTATCTCTCTCTCATGAATCAGTTCATCATATAAACATGAGTTCAGCCTCTGGCGTCTCATTTATCTCTCTCTCATGAATCATTTCATCATATAAACATGAGTTCAGTCTCTGGCGTCTCATTTATCTCTCTCTCATGAATCAGTTCATCATATAAACATGAGTTCAGCCTCTGGCGTCTCATTTATCTCTCTCTCATGAATCAGTTCATCATATAATCATGAGTTCAGTCTCTGGCGTCTCATTTATCTCTCTCTCATGAATCAGTTCATCATATAAACATGAGTTCAGTCTATGGCGTCTCATTTATCTCTCTCTCATGAATCAGTTCATCATATAAACATGAGTTCAGCCCCTGGCGTCTCATTTCTCTCTCTATCGTGAATCAGTTCATCATATAAACATGAGTTCAGCCTCTGGCGTCTCATTTATCTCTCTCTCATGAATCAGTTCATCATATAAACATGAGTTCAGTCTCTGGCGTCTCATTTATCTCTCTCTCATGAATCAGTTCATCATATAAACATGAGTTCAGCCTCTGGCGTCTCATTTCTCTCTCTATCGTGAATCAGTTCATCATATAATCATGAGTTCAGCCTCTGGTGTCTCATTTCTCTCTCTCATGAATCAGTTCATCATATAAACATGAGTTCAGCCTCTGGCGTCTCATTTATCTCTCTCTCATGAATCAGTTCATCATATAAACATGAGTTCAGCCTCTGGCGTCTCATTTATCTCTCTCTCATGAATCAGTTCATCATATAAACATGAGTTCAGTCTCTGTCGTCTCATTTATCTCTCTCTCATGAATCAGTTCATCATATAATCATGAGTTCAGTCTCTGGCGTCTCATTTATCTCTCTCTCATGAATCAGTTCATCATATAATCATGATTTCAGTCTCTGGCGTCTCATTTATCTCTCTCTCATGAATCAGTTCATCATATAAACATGAGTTCAGCCTCTGGCGTCTCATTTCTCTCTCTATCGTGAATCAGTTCATCATATAATCATGAGTTCAGCCTCTGGTGTCTCATTTCTCTCTCTCATGAATCAGTTCATCATATAAACATGATTTCAGTCTCTGGTGTCTCATTTTTCTCTCTATCGTGAATCAGTTCATCAAATAATCATAAGTTCAGTCTCTGGTGTCTCATTTATCTCTCTCTTATGAATCAGTTCATCATATAAACATGAGTTCAGCCTCTGGCGTCTCCTTTCTCTCTCTATCGTGAATCAATTCATCATATAATCATGAGTTCAGCCTCTGGTGTCTCATTTATCTCTCTCTCATGAATCAGTTCATCATATAATCATGAGTTCAGTCTCTGGCGTCTCATTTATCTCTCTCTCATGAATCAGTTCATCATATAAACATGAGTTCAGCCTCTGGCATCTCATTTCTCTCTCTAATGTGAATCAGTTCATCATATAATCATGAGTTCAGCCTTTGGTGTCTCTTTTCTCTCTCTCATGAATCAGTTCATCATATAAACATGAGTTCAGTCTCTGGTGTCTCATTTTTCTCTCTATCGTGAATCATTTCATCATATAATCATAAGTTCAGTCTCTGGTGTCTCATTTATCTCTCTCTTATGAATCAGTTCATCATATAAACATGAGTTCAGTCTCTGGCGTCTCATTTATCTCTCTCTCATGAATCAGTTCATCATATAAACATGAGTTCAGCATCTGGCGTCTCATTTATCTCTCTCTCATGAATCAGTTCATCATATAAACATGAGTTCAGCCTCTGGCGTCTCATTTATCTCTCTCTCATGAATCAGTTCATCATATAAACATGAGTTCAGCCTCTGGCGTCTCATTTATCTCTCTCTCATGAATCAGTTCATCATATAAACATGAGTTCAGTCTCTGGCGTCTCATTTATCTCTCTCTCATGAATCAGTTCATCATATAAACATGAGTTCAGTCTCTGGTGTCTCATTTCTCTCTATCATTAATCAGTTCATCATATAAACATGAGTTCAGCCTCTGGCGTCTCATTTATCTCTCTCTCATGAATCAGTTCATCATATAATCATGAGTTCAGTCTCTGGCGTCTCATTTCTCTCTCTCATGAATCAGTTCATCATATAAACGTGAGTTCAGCCTCTGGCGTCTCATTTATCTCTCTCTCATGAATCAGTTCATCATATAAACATGAGTTCAGTCTCTGGTGTCTCATTTCTCTCTATCGTGAATCAGTTCATCATATAATCATGAGTTCAGTCTCTGGTGTCTCATTTCTCTCTCTATCGTGAATCAGTTCATCATATAAACATGAGTTCAGTCTCTGGCGTCTCATTTCTCTCTCTATCGTGAATCAGTTCATCATATAATCATGAGTTCAGTCTCTGGCGTCTCATTTCTCTTCCTCTATCGTGAATCAGTTCATCATATAATCATGAGTTCAGTCTCTGACGTCTCATTTCTCTCTCTATCATGAATCAGATCATCATATAATCATGAGTTCAGTCTCTGGTGTCTCATTTCTCTCTCTCATGAATCAGTTCATCATATAATCATGAGTTCAGTCTCTGGCGTCTCATTTCTCTCTATCATGAATCAGTTCATCATATAAATATGAGTTCAGTCTCTGGCGTGTCATTTCTCTCTCTATCGTGAATCAGTTCATCATATAATCACGAGTTCAGTCTCTGGTGTCTCATTTCTCTCTCTCATGAATCAGTTCATCATATAATCATGAGCTCAGTCTCTGGTGTCTCATTTCTCTCTATCATGAATCAGTTCATCATATAAATATGAGTTCAGTCTCTGGCGTGTCATTTCTCTCTCTCATGAATCAGTTCATCATATAATCATGAGTTCAGTCTCTGGTGTCTCATTTCTCTCTATCATGAATCAGTTCATCATATAAACATGAGTTCAGTCTCTGGCGTGTCATTTCTCTCTCTATCGTGAATCAGTTCATCATATAAATATGAGTTCAGTCTCTGGCGTGTCATTTCTCTCTCTATCATGAATCAGTTCATCATATAAATATGAGTTCAGTCTCTGGCGTGTCATTTCTCTCTCTATCGTGAATCAGTTCATCATATAATCATGAGTTCAGCCTCTGGTGTCTCATTTCTCTCTCTCATGAATCAGTTCATCATATAAACATGAGTTCAGTCTCTGTTGTCTCATTTTTCTCTATATCGTGAATCAGTTCATCATATAATCATAAGTTCAGTCTCTGATGTCTCATTTATCTCTCTCTTATGAATCAGTTCATCATATAAACATGAGTTCAGCCTCTGGCGTCTCATTTCTCTCTCTATCGTGAATCAATTCATCATATAATCATGAGTTCAGCCTCTGGTGTCTCATTTCTCTCTCTCATGAATCAGTTCATCATATAAACATGAGTTCAGTCTCTGGTGTCTCATTTTTCTCTCTATCGTGAATCAGTTCATCATATAATCATAAGTTCAGTCTCTGGTATCTCATTCCTCTCTCTATCGTGAATCAGTTTATCATATAATCATGAGTTCAGTCTCTGGTGTCTCATTTCTCTCTCTATCGTGAATCAGTTCATCATATAATCATGAGTTCAGTCTCTGGCGTCTCATTTCTCTCTCGTTCATGAATCAGTTCATCATATAATCATGAGTTCAGTCTCTGGCGTCTCATTTCTCTCTCTATCATGAATCAGATCATCATATAATCATGAGTTCAGTCTCTGGCGTCTCATTTCTCTGTCTATCATGAATCAGTTCATCATACAATCATGAGTTCAGTCTCTGGTGTCTCATTCCTCTCTCTATCGTGAATCAGTTCATCATATAAACATGAGTTCAGTCTCTGGTGTCTCATTTTTCTCTCTATCGTGAATCAGTTCATCATATAATCATAAGTTCAGTCTCTTGTGTCTCATTCCTCTCTCTATCGTGAATCAGTTCATCATATAAACATGAGTTCAGTCTCTGGCGTCTCATTTCTCTTCCTCTATCATGAATCAGTTCATCATATAAACATGAGTTCAGTGTCTGGCGTCTCATTTCTCTCTCTATCGTGAATCAGTTCATCATATAATCATGAGTTCAGTCTCTGGTGTCTCATTTCTCTCTCTCATGAATCAGTTCATCATATAAACATGAGTTCAGTCTCTGGTGTCTCATTTTGCTCTCTATCGTGAATCAGTTCATCATATAATCATAAGTTCAGTCTCTGATGTCTCATTTATCTCTCTCTTATGAATCAGTTCATCATATAAATATGAGTTCAGCCTCTGGCGTCTCATTTCTCTCTCTATCGTGAATCAATTCATCATATAATCATGAGTTCAGCCTCTGGTGTCTCATTTCTCTCTCTCATGAATCAGTTCATCATATTAAACATGAGTTCAGTCTCTGGTGTCTCATTTTGCTCTCTATCGTGAATCAGTTCATCATATAATCATAAGTTCAGTCTCTGGTGTCTCATTCCTCTCTCTATCGTGAATCAGTTTATCATATAATCATGAGTTCAGTCTCTGGTGTCTCATTTCTCTCTCTATCGTGAATCAGTTCATCATATAAACATGAGTTCAGTCTCTGGTGTCTCATTTCTCTCTCTATCGTGAATCAGTTTTTCATATAATCATGAGTTCAGTCTCTGGCGTCTCATTTCTCTCTCGATCATGAATCAGTTCATCATATAATCATGAGTTCAGTCTCTGGCGTCTCATTTCTCTCTCTATCATGAATCAGTTCATCATATAATCATGAGTTCAGTCTCTGGTGTCTCATTTCTCTCTCTATCGTGAATCAGTTTTTCATATAATCATGAGTTCAGTCTCTGGCGTCTCATTTCTCTCTCGATCATGAATCAGTTCATCATATAATCATGAGTTCAGTCTCTGGCGTCTCATTTCTCTCTCTATCATGAATCAGTTCATCATATAATCATGAGTTCAGTCTCTGGCGTCTCATTTCTCTGTCTATCATGAATCAGTTCATCATACAATCATGAGTTCAGTCTCTGGTGTCTCATTCCTCTCTCTATCGTGAATCAGTTCATCATATAATCATGAGTTCAGTCTCTGGCGTCTCATTTCTCTGTCTATCATGAATCAGTTCATCATACAATCATGAGTTCAGTCTCTGGTGTCTCATTCCTCTCTCTATCGTGAATCAGTTCATCATATAAACATGAGTTCAGCCTCTGGCGTCTCATTTATCTCTCTCTCATGAATCAGTTCATCATATAAACATGAGTTCAGCCTCTGGCGTCTCATTTATCTCTCTCTCATGAATCAGTTCATCATATAAACATGAGTTCAGCCTCTGGCGTCTCATTTCTCTCTCTATCGTGAATCAGTTCATCATATAAACATGAGTTCAGTCTCTGGCGTCTCTTATATCTCTCTCTCATGAATCAGTTCATCATATAAACGTGAGTTCAGCCTCTGGCGTCTCATTTATCTCTCTCTCATGAATCAGTTCATCATATAAACATGAGTTCAGCCTCTGGCGTCTCATTTATCTCTCTCTCATGAATCAGTTCATCATATAATCATGAGTTCAGTCTCTGGCGTCTCATTTATCTCTCTCTCATGAATCAGTTCATCATATAATCATGAGTTCAGTCTCTGGCGTCTCATTTATCTCTCTCTCGTGAATCAGTTCATCATATAATCATGAGTTCAGCCTCTGGCGTCTCATTTATCTCTCTCTCATGAATCAGTTCATCATATAATCATGAGTTCAGTCTCTGGCGTCTCATTTATCTCTCTCTCTTGAATCAGTTCATCATATAAACATGAGTTCAGCCTCTGGCGTCTCATTTCTCTCTCTATCGTGAATCAGTTCATCATATAATCATGAGTTCAGCCTCTGGTGTCTCATTTCTCTCTCTCATGAATCAGTTCATCATATAAACATGAGTTCAGTCTCTGGTGTCTCATTTTTCTCTATATCGTGAATCAGTTCATCATATAATCATAAGTTCAGTCTCTGATGTCTCATTTATCTCTCTCTTATGAATCAGTTCATCATATAAACATGAGTTCAGCCTCTGGCGTCTCATTTCTCTCTCTATCGTGAATCAATTCATCATATAATCATGAGTTCAGCCTCTGGTGTCTCATTTCTCTCTCTCATGAATCAGTTCATCATATAAACATGAGTTCAGTCTCTGGTGTCTCATTTTTCTCTCTATCGTGAATCAGTTCATCATATAATCATAAGTTCAGTCTCTGGCGTCTCATTTCTCTCTCTATCGTGAATCAGTTCATCATATAAACATGAGTTCAGCCTCTGGCGTCTCAATTATCTCTCTCTCATGAATCAGTTCATCATATAAACATGAGTTCAGCCTCTGGCGTCTCATTTATCTCTCTCTCATGAATCATTTCATCATATAAACATGAGTTCAGTCTCTGGCGTCTCATTTATCTCTCTCTCATGAATCAGTTCATCATATAAACATGAGTTCAGCCTCTGGCGTCTCATTTATCTCTCTCTCATGAATCAGTTCATCATATAATCATGAGTTCAGTCTCTGGCGTCTCATTTATCTCTCTCTCATGAATCAGTTCATCATATAAACATGAGTTCAGTCTATGGCGTCTCATTTATCTCTCTCTCATGAATCAGTTCATCATATAAACATGAGTTCAGCCCCTGGCGTCTCATTTCTCTCTCTATCGTGAATCAGTTCATCATATAAACATGAGTTCAGCCTCTGGCGTCTCATTTATCTCTCTCTCATGAATCAGTTCATCATATAAACATGAGTTCAGTCTCTGGCGTCTCATTTATCTCTCTCTCATGAATCAGTTCATCATATAAACATGAGTTCAGCCTCTGGCGTCTCATTTCTCTCTCTATCGTGAATCAGTTCATCATATAATCATGAGTTCAGCCTCTGGTGTCTCATTTCTCTCTCTCATGAATCAGTTCATCATATAAACATGAGTTCAGCCTCTGGCGTCTCATTTATCTCTCTCTCATGAATCAGTTCATCATATAAACATGAGTTCAGCCTCTGGCGTCTCATTTATCTCTCTCTCATGAATCAGTTCATCATATAAACATGAGTTCAGTCTCTGTCGTCTCATTTATCTCTCTCTCATGAATCAGTTCATCATATAATCATGAGTTCAGTCTCTGGCGTCTCATTTATCTCTCTCTCATGAATCAGTTCATCATATAATCATGATTTCAGTCTCTGGCGTCTCATTTATCTCTCTCTCATGAATCAGTTCATCATATAATCATGAGTTCAGCCTCTGGCGTCTCATTTCTCTCTCTATCGTGAATCAGTTCATCATATAATCATGAGTTCAGCCTCTGGTGTCTCATTTCTCTCTCTCATGAATCAGTTCATCATATAAACATGAGTTCAGCCTCTGGCGTCTCATTTCTCTCTCTATCGTGAATCAGTTCATCATATAATCATGAGTTCAGCCTCTGGTGTCTCATTTCTCTCTCTCATGAATCAGTTCATCATATAAACATGATTTCAGTCTCTGGTGTCTCATTTTTCTCTCTATCGTGAATCAGTTCATCAAATAATCATAAGTTCAGTCTCTGGTGTCTCATTTATCTCTCTCTTATGAATCAGTTCATCATATAAACATGAGTTCAGTCTCTGGCGTCTCATTTCTCTCTCTATCGTGAATCAGTTCATCATATAAACATGAGTTCAGCCTCTGGCGTCTCAATTATCTCTCTCTCATGAATCAGTTCATCATATAAACATGAGTTCAGCCTCTGGCGTCTCATTTATCTCTCTCTCATGAATCATTTCATCATATAAACATGAGTTCAGTCTCTGGCGTCTCATTTATCTCTCTCTCATGAATCAGTTCATCATATAAACATGAGTTCAGCCTCTGGCGTCTCATTTATCTCTCTCTCATGAATCAGTTCATCATATAATCATGAGTTCAGTCTCTGGCGTCTCATTTATCTCTCTCTCATGAATCAGTTCATCATATAAACATGAGTTCAGTCTATGGCGTCTCATTTATCTCTCTCTCATGAATCAGTTCATCATATAAACATGAGTTCAGCCCCTGGCGTCTCATTTCTCTCTCTATCGTGAATCAGTTCATCATATAAACATGAGTTCAGCCTCTGGCGTCTCATTTATCTCTCTCTCATGAATCAGTTCATCATATAAACATGAGTTCAGTCTCTGGCGTCTCATTTATCTCTCTCTCATGAATCAGTTCATCATATAAACATGAGTTCAGCCTCTGGCGTCTCATTTCTCTCTCTATCGTGAATCAGTTCATCATATAATCATGAGTTCAGCCTCTGGTGTCTCATTTCTCTCTCTCATGAATCAGTTCATCATATAAACATGAGTTCAGCCTCTGGCGTCTCATTTATCTCTCTCTCATGAATCAGTTCATCATATAAACATGAGTTCAGCCTCTGGCGTCTCATTTATCTCTCTCTCATGAATCAGTTCATCATATAAACATGAGTTCAGTCTCTGTCGTCTCATTTATCTCTCTCTCATGAATCAGTTCATCATATAATCATGAGTTCAGTCTCTGGCGTCTCATTTATCTCTCTCTCATGAATCAGTTCATCATATAATCATGATTTCAGTCTCTGGCGTCTCATTTATCTCTCTCTCATGAATCAGTTCATCATATAAACATGAGTTCAGCCTCTGGCGTCTCATTTCTCTCTCTATCGTGAATCAGTTCATCATATAATCATGAGTTCAGCCTCTGGTGTCTCATTTCTCTCTCTCATGAATCAGTTCATCATATAAACATGATTTCAGTCTCTGGTGTCTCATTTTTCTCTCTATCGTGAATCAGTTCATCAAATAATCATAAGTTCAGTCTCTGGTGTCTCATTTATCTCTCTCTTATGAATCAGTTCATCATATAAACATGAGTTCAGCCTCTGGCGTCTCCTTTCTCTCTCTATCGTGAATCAATTCATCATATAATCATGAGTTCAGCCTCTGGTGTCTCATTTATCTCTCTCTCATGAATCAGTTCATCATATAATCATGAGTTCAGTCTCTGGCGTCTCATTTATCTCTCTCTCATGAATCAGTTCATCATATAAACATGAGTTCAGCCTCTGGCATCTCATTTCTCTCTCTAATGTGAATCAGTTCATCATATAATCATGAGTTCAGCCTTTGGTGTCTCTTTTCTCTCTCTCATGAATCAGTTCATCATATAAACATGAGTTCAGTCTCTGGTGTCTCATTTTTCTCTCTATCGTGAATCATTTCATCATATAATCATAAGTTCAGTCTCTGGTGTCTCATTTATCTCTCTCTTATGAATCAGTTCATCATATAAACATGAGTTCAGTCTCTGGCGTCTCATTTATCTCTCTCTCATGAATCAGTTCATCATATAAACATGAGTTCAGCATCTGGCGTCTCATTTATCTCTCTCTCATGAATCAGTTCATCATATAAACATGAGTTCAGCCTCTGGCGTCTCATTTATCTCTCTCTCATGAATCAGTTCATCATATAAACATGAGTTCAGCCTCTGGCGTCTCATTTATCTCTCTCTCATGAATCAGTTCATCATATAAACATGAGTTCAGTCTCTGGCGTCTCATTTATCTCTCTCTCATGAATCAGTTCATCATATAAACATGAGTTCAGTCTCTGGTGTCTCATTTCTCTCTATCATTAATCAGTTCATCATATAAACATGAGTTCAGCCTCTGGCGTCTCATTTATCTCTCTCTCATGAATCAGTTCATCATATAATCATGAGTTCAGTCTCTGGCGTCTCATTTCTCTCTCTCATGAATCAGTTCATCATATAAACGTGAGTTCAGCCTCTGGCGTCTCATTTATCTCTCTCTCATGAATCAGTTCATCATATAAACATGAGTTCAGTCTCTGGTGTCTCATTTCTCTCTATCGTGAATCAGTTCATCATATAATCATGAGTTCAGTCTCTGGTGTCTCATTTCTCTCTCTATCGTGAATCAGTTCATCATATAAACATGAGTTCAGTCTCTGGCGTCTCATTTCTCTCTCTATCGTGAATCAGTTCATCATATAATCATGAGTTCAGTCTCTGGCGTCTCATTTCTCTTCCTCTATCGTGAATCAGTTCATCATATAATCATGAGTTCAGTCTCTGACGTCTCATTTCTCTCTCTATCATGAATCAGATCATCATATAATCATGAGTTCAGTCTCTGGTGTCTCATTTCTCTCTCTCATGAATCAGTTCATCATATAATCATGAGTTCAGTCTCTGGCGTCTCATTTCTCTCTATCATGAATCAGTTCATCATATAAATATGAGTTCAGTCTCTGGCGTGTCATTTCTCTCTCTATCGTGAATCAGTTCATCATATAATCACGAGTTCAGTCTCTGGTGTCTCATTTCTCTCTCTCATGAATCAGTTCATCATATAATCATGAGCTCAGTCTCTGGTGTCTCATTTCTCTCTCTCATGAATCAGTTCATCATATAAACATGAGTTCAGTCTCTGGTGTCTCATTTTTCTCTCTATCGTGAATCATTTCATCATATAATCATAAGTTCAGTCTCTGGTGTCTCATTTATCTCTCTCTTATGAATCAGTTCATCATATAAACATGAGTTCAGTCTCTGGCGTCTCATTTATCTCTCTCTCATGAATCAGTTCATCATATAAACATGAGTTCAGCATCTGGCGTCTCATTTATCTCTCTCTCATGAATCAGTTCATCATATAAACATGAGTTCAGCCTCTGGCGTCTCATTTATCTCTCTCTCATGAATCAGTTCATCATATAAACATGAGTTCAGCCTCTGGCGTCTCATTTATCTCTCTCTCATGAATCAGTTCATCATATAAACATGAGTTCAGTCTCTGGCGTCTCATTTATCTCTCTCTCATGAATCAGTTCATCATATAAACATGAGTTCAGTCTCTGGTGTCTCATTTCTCTCTATCATTAATCAGTTCATCATATAAACATGAGTTCAGCCTCTGGCGTCTCATTTATCTCTCTCTCATGAATCAGTTCATCATATAATCATGAGTTCAGTCTCTGGCGTCTCATTTCTCTCTCTCATGAATCAGTTCATCATATAAACGTGAGTTCAGCCTCTGGCGTCTCATTTATCTCTCTCTCATGAATCAGTTCATCATATAAACATGAGTTCAGTCTCTGGTGTCTCATTTCTCTCTATCGTGAATCAGTTCATCATATAATCATGAGTTCAGTCTCTGGTGTCTCATTTCTCTCTCTATCGTGAATCAGTTCATCATATAAACATGAGTTCAGTCTCTGGCGTCTCATTTCTCTCTCTATCGTGAATCAGTTCATCATATAATCATGAGTTCAGTCTCTGGCGTCTCATTTCTCTTCCTCTATCGTGAATCAGTTCATCATATAATCATGAGTTCAGTCTCTGACGTCTCATTTCTCTCTCTATCATGAATCAGATCATCATATAATCATGAGTTCAGTCTCTGGTGTCTCATTTCTCTCTCTCATGAATCAGTTCATCATATAATCATGAGTTCAGTCTCTGGCGTCTCATTTCTCTCTATCATGAATCAGTTCATCATATAAATATGAGTTCAGTCTCTGGCGTGTCATTTCTCTCTCTATCGTGAATCAGTTCATCATATAATCACGAGTTCAGTCTCTGGTGTCTCATTTCTCTCTCTCATGAATCAGTTCATCATATAATCATGAGCTCAGTCTCTGGTGTCTCATTTCTCTCTATCATGAATCAGTTCATCATATAAATATGAGTTCAGTCTCTGGCGTGTCATTTCTCTCTCTCATGAATCAGTTCATCATATAATCATGAGTTCAGTCTCTGGTGTCTCATTTCTCTCTATCATGAATCAGTTCATCATATAAACATGAGTTCAGTCTCTGGCGTGTCATTTCTCTCTCTATCGTGAATCAGTTCATCATATAAATATGAGTTCAGTCTCTGGCGTGTCATTTCTCTCTCTATCATGAATCAGTTCATCATATAAATATGAGTTCAGTCTCTGGCGTGTCATTTCTCTCTCTATCGTGAATCAGTTCATCATATAATCATGAGTTCAGCCTCTGGTGTCTCATTTCTCTCTCTCATGAATCAGTTCATCATATAAACATGAGTTCAGTCTCTGTTGTCTCATTTTTCTCTATATCGTGAATCAGTTCATCATATAATCATAAGTTCAGTCTCTGATGTCTCATTTATCTCTCTCTTATGAATCAGTTCATCATATAAACATGAGTTCAGCCTCTGGCGTCTCATTTCTCTCTCTATCGTGAATCAATTCATCATATAATCATGAGTTCAGCCTCTGGTGTCTCATTTCTCTCTCTCATGAATCAGTTCATCATATAAACATGAGTTCAGTCTCTGGTGTCTCATTTTTCTCTCTATCGTGAATCAGTTCATCATATAATCATAAGTTCAGTCTCTGGTATCTCATTCCTCTCTCTATCGTGAATCAGTTTATCATATAATCATGAGTTCAGTCTCTGGTGTCTCATTTCTCTCTCTATCGTGAAACAGTTCATCATATAATCATGAGTTCAGTCTCTGGCGTCTCATTTCTCTCTCGTTCATGAATCAGTTCATCATATAATCATGAGTTCAGTCTCTGGCGTCTCATTTCTCTCTCTATCATGAATCAGATCATCATATAATCATGAGTTCAGTCTCTGGCGTCTCATTTCTCTGTCTATCATGAATCAGTTCATCATACAATCATGAGTTCAGTCTCTGGTGTCTCATTCCTCTCTCTATCGTGAATCAGTTCATCATATAAACATGAGTTCAGTCTCTGGTGTCTCATTTTTCTCTCTATCGTGAATCAGTTCATCATATAATCATAAGTTCAGTCTCTTGTGTCTCATTCCTCTCTCTATCGTGAATCAGTTCATCATATAAACATGAGTTCAGTCTCTGGCGTCTCATTTCTCTTCCTCTATCATGAATCAGTTCATCATATAAACATGAGTTCAGTGTCTGGCGTCTCATTTCTCTCTCTATCGTGAATCAGTTCATCATATAATCATGAGTTCAGTCTCTGGTGTCTCATTTCTCTCTCTCATGAATCAGTTCATCATATAAACATGAGTTCAGTCTCTGGTGTCTCATTTTGCTCTCTATCGTGAATCAGTTCATCATATAAACATGAGTTCAGTCTCGTGTGTCTCATTTTTCTCTATATCGTGAATCAGTTCATCATATAATCATAAGTTCAGTCTCTGATGTCTCATTTATCTCTCTCTTATGAATCAGTTCATCATATAAATATGAGTTCAGCCTCTGGCGTCTCATTTCTCTCTCTATCGTGAATCAATTCATCATATAATCATGAGTTCAGCCTCTGGTGTCTCATTTCTCTCTCTCATGAATCAGTTCATCATATTAAACATGAGTTCAGTCTCTGGTGTCTCATTTTGCTCTCTATCGTGAATCAGTTCATCATATAATCATAAGTTCAGTCTCTGGTGTCTCATTCCTCTCTCTATCGTGAATCAGTTTATCATATAATCATGAGTTCAGTCTCTGGTGTCTCATTTCTCTCTCTATCGTGAATCAGTTCATCATATAAACATGAGTTCAGTCTCTGGTGTCTCATTTCTCTCTCTATCGTGAATCAGTTTTTCATATAATCATGAGTTCAGTCTCTGGCGTCTCATTTCTCTCTCGATCATGAATCAGTTCATCATATAATCATGAGTTCAGTCTCTGGCGTCTCATTTCTCTCTCTATCATGAATCAGTTCATCATATAATCATGAGTTCAGTCTCTGGTGTCTCATTTCTCTCTCTATCGTGAATCAGTTTTTCATATAATCATGAGTTCAGTCTCTGGCGTCTCATTTCTCTCTCGATCATGAATCAGTTCATCATATAATCATGAGTTCAGTCTCTGGCGTCTCATTTCTCTCTCTATCATGAATCAGTTCATCATATAATCATGAGTTCAGTCTCTGGCGTCTCATTTCTCTGTCTATCATGAATCAGTTCATCATACAATCATGAGTTCAGTCTCTGGTGTCTCATTCCTCTCTCTATCGTGAATCAGTTCATCATATAATCATGAGTTCAGTCTCTGGCGTCTCATTTCTCTGTCTATCATGAATCAGTTCATCATACAATCATGAGTTCAGTCTCTGGTGTCTCATTCCTCTCTCTATCGTGAATCAGTTCATCATATAAACATGAGTTCAGCCTCTGGCGTCTCATTTATCTCTCTCTCATGAATCAGTTCATCATATAAACATGAGTTCAGCCTCTGGCGTCTCATTTATCTCTCTCTCATGAATCAGTTCATCATATAAACATGAGTTCAGCCTCTGGCGTCTCATTTCTCTCTCTATCGTGAATCAGTTCATCATATAAACATGAGTTCAGTCTCTGGCGTCTCATTTATCTCTCTCTCATGAATCAGTTCATCATATAAACGTGAGTTCAGCCTCTGGCGTCTCATTTATCTCTCTCTCATGAATCAGTTCATCATATAATCATGAGTTCAGCCTCTGGCGTCTCATTTATCTCTCTCTCATGAATCAGTTCATCATATAATCATGAGTTCAGTCTCTGGCGTCTCATTTATCTCTCTCTCTTGAATCAGTTCATCATATAAACATGAGTTCAGCCTCTGGCGTCTCATTTCTCTCTCTATCGTGAATCAGTTCATCATATAATCATGAGTTCAGCCTCTGGTGTCTCATTTCTCTCTCTCATGAATCAGTTCATCATATAAACATGAGTTCAGTCTCTGGTGTCTCATTTTTCTCTATATCGTGAATCAGTTCATCATATAATCATAAGTTCAGTCTCTGATGTCTCATTTATCTCTCTCTTATGAATCAGTTCATCATATAAACATGAGTTCAGCCTCTGGCGTCTCATTTCTCTCTCTATCGTGAATCAATTCATCATATAATCATGAGTTCAGCCTCTGGTGTCTCATTTCTCTCTCTCATGAATCAGTTCATCATATAAACATGAGTTCAGTCTCTGGTGTCTCATTTTTCTCTCTATCGTGAATCAGTTCATCATATAATCATAAGTTCAGTCTCTGGCGTCTCATTTCTCTCTCTATCGTGAATCAGTTCATCATATAAACATGAGTTCAGCCTCTGGCGTCTCAATTATCTCTCTCTCATGAATCAGTTCATCATATAAACATGAGTTCAGCCTCTGGCGTCTCATTTATCTCTCTCTCATGAATCATTTCATCATATAAACATGAGTTCAGTCTCTGGCGTCTCATTTATCTCTCTCTCATGAATCAGTTCATCATATAAACATGAGTTCAGCCTCTGGCGTCTCATTTATCTCTCTCTCATGAATCAGTTCATCATATAATCATGAGTTCAGTCTCTGGCGTCTCATTTATCTCTCTCTCATGAATCAGTTCATCATATAAACATGAGTTCAGTCTATGGCGTCTCATTTATCTCTCTCTCATGAATCAGTTCATCATATAAACATGAGTTCAGCCCCTGGCGTCTCATTTCTCTCTCTATCGTGAATCAGTTCATCATATAAACATGAGTTCAGCCTCTGGCGTCTCATTTATCTCTCTCTCATGAATCAGTTCATCATATAAACATGAGTTCAGTCTCTGGCGTCTCATTTCTCTCTCTATCGTGAATCAGTTCATCATATAATCATGAGTTCAGCCTCTGGCGTCTCATTTCTCTCTCTATCGTGAATCAGTTCATCATATAATCATGAGTTCAGCCTCTGGTGTCTCATTTCTCTCTCTCATGAATCAGTTCATCATATAAACATGAGTTCAGCCTCTGGCGTCTCATTTATCTCTCTCTCATGAATCAGTTCATCATATAAACATGAGTTCAGCCTCTGGCGTCTCATTTATCTCTCTCTCATGAATCAGTTCATCATATAAACATGAGTTCAGTCTCTGTCGTCTCATTTATCTCTCTCTCATGAATCAGTTCATCATATAATCATGAGTTCAGTCTCTGGCGTCTCATTTATCTCTCTCTCATGAATCAGTTCATCATATAATCATGATTTCAGTCTCTGGCGTCTCATTTATCTCTCTCTCATGAATCAGTTCATCATATAAACATGAGTTCAGCCTCTGGCGTCTCATTTCTCTCTCTATCGTGAATCAGTTCATCATATAATCATGAGTTCAGCCTCTGGTGTCTCATTTCTCTCTCTCATGAATCAGTTCATCATATAAACATGATTTCAGTCTCTGGTGTCTCATTTGTCTCTCTATCGTGAATCAGTTCATCAAATAATCATAAGTTCAGTCTCTGGTGTCTCATTTATCTCTCTCTTATGAATCAGTTCATCATATAAACATGAGTTCAGCCTCTGGCGTCTCCTTTCTCTCTCTATCGTGAATCAATTCATCATATAATCATGAGTTCAGCCTCTGGTGTCTTATTTCTCTCTCTATCGTGAATCCGTTCTTCATATAATCATGAGATCAGTCTCTGGCGTCTCATTTTTCTCTCGATCATGAATCAGTTGATCATATAATCATGAGTTCAGCCTCTGGCGTCTCATTTATCTCTCTCTCATGAATCAGTTCATCATATAATCATGAGTTCAGTCTCTGGCGTCTCATTTATCTCTCTCTCATGAATCAGTTCATCATATAAACATGAGTTCAGCCTCTGGCATCTCATTTCTCTCTCTAATGTGAATCAGTTCATCATATAATCATGAGTTCAGCCTTTGGTGTCTCTTTTCTCTCTCTCATGAATCAGTTCATCATATAAGCATGAGTTCAGTCTCTGGTGTCTCATTTTTCTCTCTATCGTGAATCATTTCATCATATAATCATAAGTTCAGTCTCTGGTGTCTCATTTATCTCTCTCTTATGAATCAGTTCATCATATAAACATGAGTTCAGTCTCTGGCGTCTCATTTATCTCTCTCTCATGAATCAGTTCATCATATAAACATGAGTTCAGCATCTGGCGTCTCATTTATCTCTCTCTCATGAATCAGTTCATCATATAAACATGAGTTCAGCCTCTGGCGTCTCATTTATCTCTCTCTCATGAATCAGTTCATCATATAAACATGAGTTCAGCCTCTGGCGTCTCATTTATCTCTCTCTCATGAATCAGTTCATCATATAAACATGAGTTCAGTCTCTGGCGTCTCATTTATCTCTCTCTCATGAATCAGTTCATCATATAAACATGAGTTCAGTCTCTGGTGTCTCATTTCTCTCTATCATGAATCAGTTCATCATATAAACATGAGTTCAGCCTCTGGCGTCTCATTTATCTCTCTCTCATGAATCAGTTCATCATATAATCATGAGTTCAGTCTCTGGCGTCTCATTTCTCTCTATCATGAATCAGTTCATCATATAAACGTGAGTTCAGCCTCTGGCGTCTCATTTATCTCTCTCTCATGAATCAGTTCATCATATAAACATGAGTTCAGTCTCTGGTGTCTCATTTCTCTCTATCGTGAATCAGTTTATCATATAATCATGAGTTCAGTCTCTGGTGTCTCATTTCTCTCTCTATCGTGAATCAGTTCATCATATAAACATGAGTTCAGTCTCTGGCGTCTCATTTCTCTCTCTATCGTGAATCAGTTCATCATATAATCATGAGTTCAGTCTCTGGCGTCTCATTTCTCTTCCTCTATCGTGAATCAGTTCATCATATAATCATGAGTTCAGTCTCTGACGTCTCATTTCTCTCTCTATCATGAATCAGATCATCATATAATCATGAGTTCAGTCTCTGGTGTCTCATTTCTCTCTCTCATGAATCAGTTCATCATATAATCATGAGTTCAGTCTCTGGTGTCTCATTTCTCTCTATCATGAATCAGTTCATCATATAAATATGAGTTCAGTCTCTGGCGTGTCATTTCTCTCTCTATCGTGAATCAGTTCATCATATAATCACGAGTTCAGTCTCTGGTGTCTCATTTCTCTCTCTCATGAATCAGTTCATCATATAATCATGAGCTCAGTCTCTGGTGTCTCATTTCTCTCTATCATGAATCAGTTCATCATATAAATATGAGTTCAGTCTCTGGCGTGTCATTTCTCTCTCTCATGAATCAGTTCATCATTAATCATGAGTTCAGTCTCTGGTGTCTCATTTCTCTCTATCATGAATCAGTTCATCATATAAACATGAGTTCAGTCTCTGGCGTGTCATTTCTCTCTCTATCGTGAATCAGTTCATCATATAAATATGAGTTCAGTCTCTGGCGTGTCATTTCTCTCTCTATCATGAATCAGTTCATCATATAAATATGAGTTCAGTCTCTGGCGTGTCATTTCTCTCTCTATCGTGAATCAGTTCATCATATAATCATGAGTTCAGCCTCTGGTGTCTCATTTCTCTCTCTCATGAATCAGTTCATCATATAAACATGAGTTCAGTCTCTGTTGTCTCATTTTTCTCTATATCGTGAATCAGTTCATCATATAATCATAAGTTCAGTCTCTGATGTCTCATTTATCTCTCTCTTATGAATCAGTTCATCATATAAACATGAGTTCAGCCTCTGGCGTCTCATTTCTCTCTCTATCGTGAATCAATTCATCATATAATCATGAGTTCAGCCTCTGGTGTCTCATTTCTCTCTCTCATGAATCAGTTCATCATATAAACATGAGTTCAGTCTCTGGTGTCTCATTTTTCTCTCTATCGTGAATCAGTTCATCATATAATCATAAGTTCAGTCTCTGGTATCTCATTCCTCTCTCTATCGTGAATCAGTTTATCATATAATCATGAGTTCAGTCTCTGGTGTCTCATTTCTCTCTCTATCGTGAATCAGTTCATCATATAATCATGAGTTCAGTCTCTGGCGTCTCATTTCTCTCTCGTTCATGAATCAGTTCATCATATAATCATGAGTTCAGTCTCTGGCGTCTCATTTCTCTCTCTATCATGAATCAGATCATCATATAATCATGAGTTCAGTCTCTGGCGTCTCATTTCTCTGTCTATCATGAATCAGTTCATCATACAATCATGAGTTCAGTCTCTGGTGTCTCATTCCTCTCTCTATCGTGAATCAGTTCATCATATAAACATGAGTTCAGTCTCTGGTGTCTCATTTTTCTCTCTATCGTGAATCAGTTCATCATATAATCATAAGTTCAGTCTCTTGTGTCTCATTCCTCTCTCTATCGTGAATCAGTTCATCATATAAACATGAGTTCAGTCTCTGGCGTCTCATTTCTCTGTCTATCATGAATCAGTTCATCATACAATCATGAGTTCAGTCTCTGGTGTCTCATTCCTCTCTCTATCGTGAATCAGTTCATCATATAAACATGAGTTCAGTCTCTGGTGTCTCATTTTTCTCTCTATCGTGAATCAGTTCATCATATAATCATAAGTTCAGTCTCTTGTGTCTCATTCCTCTCTCGTTCATGAATCAGTTCATCATATAATCATGAGTTCAGTCTCTGGCGTCTCATTTCTCTCTCTATCATGAATCAGATCATCATATAATCATGAGTTCAGTCTCTGGCGTCTCATTTCTCTGTCTATCATGAATCAGTTCATCATACAATCATGAGTTCAGTCTCTGGTGTCTCATTCCTCTCTCTATCGTGAATCAGTTCATCATATAAACATGAGTTCAGTCTCTGGTGTCTCATTTTTCTCTCTATCGTGAATCAGTTCATCATATAAACATGAGTTCAGTCTCTGGCGTCTCATTTCTCTTCCTCTATCATGAATCAGTTCATCATATAAACATGAGTTCAGTGTCTGGCGTCTCATTTCTCTCTCTATCGTGAATCAGTTCATCATATAATCATGAGTTCAGTCTCTGGTGTCTCATTTCTCTCTCTCATGAATCAGTTCATCATATAAACATGAGTTCAGTCTCTGGTGTCTCATTTTGCTCTCTATCGTGAATCAGTTCATCATATAATCATAAATTCAGTCTCTGGTGTCTCATTCCTCTCTCTATCGTGAATCAGTTTATCATATAATCATGAGTTCAGTCTCTGGTGTCTCATTTCTCTCTCTATCGTGAATCAGTTTTTCATATAATCATGAGTTCAGTCTCTGGCGTCTCATTTCTCTGTCTATCATGAATCAGTTCATCATATAATCATGAGTTCAGTCTCTGGCGTCTCATTTATCTCTCTCTCATGAATCAGTTCATCATATAAACATGAGTTCAGCCTCTGGCGTCTCTTATCTCTCTCTATCGTGAATCAGTTCATCATATAATCATGAGTTCAGCCTCTGGTGTCTCATTTCTCTCTCTCATGAATCAGTTCATCATATAAACATGAGTTCAGTCTCGTGTGTCTCATTTTTCTCTATATCGTGAATCAGTTCATCATATAATCATAAGTTCAGTCTCTGATGTCTCATTTATCTCTCTCTTATGAATCAGTTCATCATATAAATATGAGTTCAGCCTCTGGCGTCTCATTTCTCTCTCTATCGTGAATCAATTCATCATATAATCATGAGTTCAGCCTCTGGTGTCTCATTTCTCTCTCTCATGAATCAGTTCATCATATAAACATGAGTTCAGTCTCTGGTGTCTCATTTTGCTCTCTATCGTGAATCAGTTCATCATATAATCATAAGTTCAGTCTCTGGTGTCTCATTCCTCTCTCTATCGTGAATCAGTTTATCATATAATCATGAGTTCAGTCTCTGGTGTCTCATTTCTCTCTCTATCGTGAATCAGTTCATCATATAAACATGAGTTCAGTCTCTGGTGTCTCATTTCTCTCTCTATCGTGAATCAGTTTTTCATATAATCATGAGTTCAGTCTCTGGCGTCTCATTTCTCTCTCGATCATGAATCAGTTCATCATATAATCATGAGTTCAGTCTCTGGCGTCTCATTTCTCTCTCTATCATGAATCAGTTCATCATATAATCATGAGTTCAGTCTCTGGCGTCTCATTTCTCTGTCTATCATGAATCAGTTCATCATATAAACATGAGTTCAGCCTCTGGCGTCTCATTTATCTCTCTCTCATGAATCAGTTCATCATATAATCATGAGTTCAGTCTCTGGCGTCTCATTTATCTCTCTATCGTGAATCAGTTCATCATATAAACATGAGTTCAGCCTCTGGCGTCTCATTTATCTCTCTCTCATGAATCAGTTCATCATATAATCATGAGTTCAGTCTCTGGCGTCTCATTTTTCTCTCTCTCATGAATCAGTTCATCATATAAACATGAGTTCAGTCTCTGGCGTCTCATTTATCTCTCTCTCATGAATCATTTCATCATATAAACATGAGTTCAGCCTCTGGCGTCTCATTTCTCTCTCTATCGTGAATCAGTTCATCATATAAACATGAGTTCAGCCTCTGGCGTCTCATTTATCTCTCTCTCATGAATCAGTTCATCATATAAACATGAGTTCAGCCTCTGGCGTCTCATTTATCTCTCTCTCATGAATCAGTTCATCATATAAACATGAGTTCAGCCTCTGGCGTCTCATTTCTCTCTCTATCGTGAATCAGTTCATCATATAAACATGAGTTCAGTCTCTGGCGTCTCATTTATCTCTCTCTCATGAATCAGTTCATCATATAAACGTGAGTTCAGCCTCTGGCGTCTCATTTATCTCTCTCTCATGAATCAGTTCATCATATAAACATGAGTTCAGCCCCTGGCGTCTCATTTCTCTCTCTATCGTGAATCAGTTCATCATATAAACATGAGTTCAGCCTCTGGCGTCTCATTTATCTCTCTCTCATGAATCAGTTCATCATATAAACATGAGTTCAGTCTCTGGCGTCTCATTTATCTCTCTCTCATGAATCAGTTCATCATATAAACATGAGTTCAGCCTCTGGCGTCTCATTTCTCTCTCTATCGTGAATCAGTTCATCATATAATCATGAGTTCAGCCTCTGGTGTCTCATTTCTCTCTCTCATGAATCAGTTCATCATATAAACATGAGTTCAGCCTCTGGCGTCTCATTTATCTCTCTCTCATGAATCAGTTCATCATATAAACATGAGTTCAGCCTCTGGCGTCTCATTTATCTCTCTATCGTGAATCAGTTCATCAAATAATCATAAGTTCAGTCTCTGGTGTCTCATTTTTCTCTCTCTTATGAATCAGTTCATCATATAAACATGAGTTCAGCCTCTGGCGTCTCCTTTCTCTCTCTATCGTGAATCAATTCATCATATAATCATGAGTTCAGCCTCTGGTGTCTCATTTCTCTCTCTATCGTGAATCCGTTCTTCATATAATCATGAGTTCAGTCTCTGGCGTCTCATTTCTCTCTCGATCATGAATCAGTTGATCATATAATCATGAGTTCAGCCTCTGGCGTCTCATTTATCTCTCTCTCATGAATCAGTTCATCATATAATCATGAGTTCAGTCTCTGGCGTCTCATTTATCTCTCTCTCATGAATCAGTTCATCATATAAACATGAGTTCAGCCTCTGGCATCTCATTTCTCTCTCTAATGTGAATCAGTTCATCATATAATCATGAGTTCAGCCTTTGGTGTCTCTTTTCTCTCTCTCATGAATCAGTTCATCATATAAACATGAGTTCAGTCTCTGGTGTCTCATTTTTCTCTCTATCGTGAATCATTTCATCATATAATCATAAGTTCAGTCTCTGGTGTCTCATTTATCTCTCTCTTATGAATCAGTTCATCATATAAACATGAGTTCAGTCTCTGGCGTCTCATTTATCTCTCTCTCATGAATCAGTTCATCATATAAACATGAGTTCAGCCTCTGGCGTCTCATTTATCTCTCTCTCATGAATCAGTTCATCATATAAACATGAGTTCAGCCTCTGGCGTCTCATTTATCTCTCTCTCATGAATCAGTTCATCATATAAACATGAGTTCAGTCTCTGGCGTCTCATTTATCTCTCTCTCATGAATCAGTTCATCATATAAACATTAGTTCAGTCTCTGGTGTCTCATTTCTCTCTCTCATGAATCAGTTCATCATATAAACGTGAGTTCAGCCTCTGGCGTCTCATTTATCTCTCTCTCATGAATCAGTTCATCATATAAACATGAGTTCAGTCTCTGGTGTCTCATTTCTCTCTATCGTGAATCAGTTCATCATATAATCATGAGTTCAGTCTCTGGCGTCTCATTTCTCTCTCTCATGAATCAGTTCATCATATAAACGTGAGTTCAGCCTCTGGCGTCTCATTTATCTCTCTCTCATGAATCAGTTCATCATATAAACATGAGTTCAGTCTCTGGTGTCTCATTTCTCTCTATCGTGAATCAGTTCATCATATAATCATGAGTTCAGTCTCTGGTGTCTCATTTCTCTCTCTATCGTGAATCAGTTCATCATATAAACATGAGTTCAGTCTCTGGCGTCTCATTTCTCTCTCTATCGTGAATCAGTTCATCATATAATCATGAGTTCAGGCTCTGGCGTCTCATTTCTCTTCCTCTATCGTGAATCAGTTCATCATATAATCATGAGTTCAGTCTCTGACGTCTCATTTCTCTCTCTATCATGAATCAGATCATCATATAATCATGAGTTCAGTCTCTGGTGTCTCATTTCTCTCTCTCATGAATCAGTTCATCATATAAATATGAGTTCAGTCTCTGGCGTGTCATTTCTCTCTCTATCGTGAATCAGTTCATCATATAATCACGAGGTCAGTCTCTGGTGTCTCATTTCTCTCTCTCATGAATCAGTTCATCATATAATCATGAGTTCAGTCTCTGGCGTGTCATTTCTCTCTCTCATGAATCAGTTCATCATATAATCATGAGTTCAGTCTCTGGTGTCTCATTTCTCTCTATCATGAATCAGTTCATCATATAAACATGAGTTCAGTCTCTGGCGTGTCATTTCTCTCTCTATCGTGAATCAGTTCATCATATAAATATGAGTTCAGTCTCTGGCGTGTCATTTCTCTCTCTATCATGAATCAGTTCATCATATAAATATGAGTTCAGTCTCTGGCGTGTCATTTCTCTCTCTATCGTGAATCAGTTCATCATATAATCATGAGTTCAGCCTCTGGTGTCTCATTTCTCTCTCTCATGAATCAGTTCATCATATAAACATGAGTTCAGTCTCTGTTGTCTCATTTTTCTCTATATCGTGAATCAGTTCATCATATAATCATAAGTTCAGTCTCTGATGTCTCATTTATCTCTCTCTTATGAATCAGTTCATCATATAAACATGAGTTCAGCCTCTGGCGTCTCATTTCTCTCTCTATCGTGAATCAATTCATCATATAATCATGAGTTCAGCCTCTGGTGTCTCATTTCTCTCTCTCATGAAACAGTTCATCATATAAACATGAGTTCAGTCTCTGGTGTCTCATTTTTCTCTCTATCGTGAATCAGTTCATCATATAATCATAAGTTCAGTCTCTGGTATCTCATTCCTCTCTCTATCGTGAATCAGTTTATCATATAATCATGAGTTCAGTCTCTGGTGTCTCATTTCTCTCCCTATCATGAATCAGTTCATCATATAATCATGAGTTCAGTCTCTGGCGTCTCATTTCTCTCTCTATCATGAATCAGATCATCATATAATCATGAGTTCAGTCTCTGGCGTCTCATTTCTCTGTCTATCATGAATCAGTTCATCATATAAACATGAGTTCAGTCTCTGGCGTCTCATTCCTCTCTCTATCGTGAATCAGTTCATCATATAATCATGAGTTCAGTCTCTGGTGTCTCATTCCTCTCTCTATCGTGAATCAGTTCATCATATAAACATGAGTTCAGTCTCTGGCGTCTCATTTATCTCTCTCTCATGAATCAGTTCATCATATAAACATGAGTTCAGCATCTGGCGTCTCATTTATCTCTCTCTCATGAACCAGTTCATCATATAAACATGAGTTCAGCCTCTGGCGTCTCATTTATCTCTCTCTCATGAATCAGTTCATCATATAAACATGAGTTCAGCCTCTGGCGTCTCATTTATCTCTCTCTCATGAATCAGTTCATCATATAAACATGAGTTCAGTCTCTGGCGTCTCATTTATCTCTCTCTCATGAATCAGTTCATCATATAAACATGAGTTCAGTCTCTGGCGTCTCATTTATCTCTCTCTCATGAATCAGTTCATCATATAAACATGAGTTCAGTCTCTGGCGTCTCATTTATCTCTCTCTCATGAATCAGTTCATCATATAAACATGAGTTCAGCCTCTGGCGTCTCATTTATCTCTCTCTCATGAATCAGTTCATCATATAAACATGAGTTCAGTCTCTGGCGTCTCATTTATCTCTCTCTCATGAATCAGTTCATCATATAAACATGAGTTCAGCCTCTGGCGTCTCATTTCTCTCTCTATCGTGAATCAGTTCATCATATAATCATGAGTTCAGCCTCTGGTGTCTCATTTCTCTCTCTCATGAATCAGTTCATCATATAAACATGAGTTCAGCCTCTGGCGTCTCATTTATCTCTCTCTCATGAATCAGTTCATCATATAAACATGAGTTCAGCCTCTGGCGTCTCATTTATCTCTCTCTCATGAATCAGTTCATCATATAAACATGAGTTCAGTCTCTGTCGTCTCATTTATCTCTCTCTCATGAATCAGTTCATCATATAATCATGAGTTCAGTCTCTGGCGTCTCATTTATCTCTCTCTCATGAATCAGTTCATCATATAATCATGAGTTCAGTCTCTGGCGTCTCATTTATCTCTCTCTCATGAATCAGTTCATCATATAAACATGAGTTCAGCCTCTGGCGTCTCATTTCTCTCTCTATCGTGAATCAGTTCATCATATAATCATGAGTTCAGCCTCTGGTGTCTCATTTCTCTCTCTCATGAATCAGTTCATCATATAAACATGATTTCAGTCTCTGGTGTCTCATTTTTCTCTCTATCGTGAATCAGTTCATCAAATAATCATAAGTTCAGTCTCTGGTGTCTCATTTTTCTCTCTCTTATGAATCAGTTCATCATATAAACATGAGTTCAGCCTCTGGCGTCTCCTTTCTCTCTCTATCGTGAATCAATTCATCATATAATCATGAGTTCAGCCTCTGGTGTCTCATTTCTCTCTCTATCGTGAATCCGTTCTTCATATAATCATGAGTTCAGTCTCTGGCGTCTCATTTCTCTCTCGATCATGAATCAGTTGATCATATAATCATGAGTTCAGCCTCTGGCGTCTCATTTATCTCTCTCTCATGAATCAGTTCATCATATAATCATGAGTTCAGTCTCTGGCGTCTCATTTATCTCTCTCTCATGAATCAGTTCATCATATAAACATGAGTTCAGCCTCTGGCATCTCATTTCTCTCTCTAATGTGAATCAGTTCATCATATAATCATGAGTTCAGCCTTTGGTGTCTCTTTTCTCTCTCTCATGAATCAGTTCATCATATAAACATGAGTTCAGTCTCTGGTGTCTCATTTTTCTCTCTATCGTGAATCATTTCATCATATAATCATAAGTTCAGTCTCTGGTGTCTCATTTATCTCTCTCTTATGAATCAGTTCATCATATAAACATGAGTTCAGTCTCTGGCGTCTCATTTATCTCTCTCTCATGAATCAGTTCATCATATAAACATGAGTTCAGCCTCTGGCGTCTCATTTATCTCTCTCTCATGAATCAGTTCATCATATAAACATGAGTTCAGCCTCTGGCGTCTCATTTATCTCTCTCTCATGAATCAGTTCATCATATAAACATGAGTTCAGTCTCTGGCGTCTCATTTATCTCTCTCTCATGAATCAGTTCATCATATAAACATTAGTTCAGTCTCTGGTGTCTCATTTCTCTCTCTCATGAATCAGTTCATCATATAAACGTGAGTTCAGCCTCTGGCGTCTCATTTATCTCTCTCTCATGAATCAGTTCATCATATAAACATGAGTTCAGTCTCTGGTGTCTCATTTCTCTCTATCGTGAATCAGTTCATCATATAATCATGAGTTCAGTCTCTGGCGTCTCATTTCTCTCTCTCATGAATCAGTTCATCATATAAACGTGAGTTCAGCCTCTGGCGTCTCATTTATCTCTCTCTCATGAATCAGTTCATCATATAAACATGAGTTCAGTCTCTGGTGTCTCATTTCTCTCTATCGTGAATCAGTTCATCATATAATCATGAGTTCAGTCTCTGGTGTCTCATTTCTCTCTCTATCGTGAATCAGTTCATCATATAAACATGAGTTCAGTCTCTGGCGTCTCATTTCTCTCTCTATCGTGAATCAGTTCATCATATAATCATGAGTTCAGGCTCTGGCGTCTCATTTCTCTTCCTCTATCGTGAATCAGTTCATCATATAATCATGAGTTCAGTCTCTGACGTCTCATTTCTCTCTCTATCATGAATCAGATCATCATATAATCATGAGTTCAGTCTCTGGTGTCTCATTTCTCTCTCTCATGAATCAGTTCATCATATAATCATGAGTTCAGTCTCTGGTGTCTCATTTCTCTCTATCATGAATCAGTTCATCATATAAATATGAGTTCAGTCTCTGGCGTGTCATTTCTCTCTCTATCGTGAATCAGTTCATCATATAATCACGAGGTCAGTCTCTGGTGTCTCATTTCTCTCTCTCATGAATCAGTTCATCATATAATCATGAGTTCAGTCTCTGGCGTGTCATTTCTCTCTCTCATGAATCAGTTCATCATATAATCATGAGTTCAGTCTCTGGTGTCTCATTTCTCTCTATCATGAATCAGTTCATCATATAAACATGAGTTCAGTCTCTGGCGTGTCATTTCTCTCTCTATCGTGAATCAGTTCATCATATAAATATGAGTTCAGTCTCTGGCGTGTCATTTCTCTCTCTATCATGAATCAGTTCATCATATAAATATGAGTTCAGTCTCTGGCGTGTCATTTCTCTCTCTATCGTGAATCAGTTCATCATATAATCATGAGTTCAGCCTCTGGTGTCTCATTTCTCTCTCTCATGAATCAGTTCATCATATAAACATGAGTTCAGTCTCTGTTGTCTCATTTTTCTCTATATCGTGAATCAGTTCATCATATAATCATAAGTTCAGTCTCTGATGTCTCATTTATCTCTCTCTTATGAATCAGTTCATCATATAAACATGAGTTCAGCCTCTGGCGTCTCATTTCTCTCTCTATCGTGAATCAATTCATCATATAATCATGAGTTCAGCCTCTGGTGTCTCATTTCTCTCTCTCATGAAACAGTTCATCATATAAACATGAGTTCAGTCTCTGGTGTCTCATTTTTCTCTCTATCGTGAATCAGTTCATCATATAATCATAAGTTCAGTCTCTGGTATCTCATTCCTCTCTCTATCGTGAATCAGTTTATCATATAATCATGAGTTCAGTCTCTGGTGTCTCATTTCTCTCCCTATCATGAATCAGTTCATCATATAATCATGAGTTCAGTCTCTGGCGTCTCATTTCTCTCTCTATCATGAATCAGATCATCATATAATCATGAGTTCAGTCTCTGGCGTCTCATTTCTCTGTCTATCATGAATCAGTTCATCATATAAACATGAGTTCAGTCTCTGGCGTCTCATTCCTCTCTCTATCGTGAATCAGTTCATCATATAAACATGAGTTCAGTCTCTGGCGTCTCATTCCTCTCTCTATCATGAATCAGTTCATCATATAATCATGAGTTCAGTCTCTGGCGTCTCATTCCTCTCTCTATCGTGAATCAGTTCATCATATAAACATGAGTTCAGTCTCTGGTGTCTCATTTCTCTCCCTATCATGAATCAGTTCATCATATAATCATGAGTTCAGTCTCTGGCGTCTCATTTCTCTCTCTATCATGAATCAGATCATCATATAATCATGAGTTCAGTCTCTGGCGTCTCATTTCTCTGTCTATCATGAATCAGTTCATCATATAAACATGAGTTCAGTCTCTGGCGTCTCATTCCTCTCTCTATCGTGAATCAGTTCATCATATAATCATGAGTTCAGTCTCTGGTGTCTCATTCCTCTCTCTATCGTGAATCAGTTCATCATATAAACAAGAGTTCAGTCTCTGGCGTCTCATTTATCTCTCTCTCATGAATCAGTTCATCATATAAACATGAGTTCAGCATCTGGCGTCTCATTTATCTCTCTCTCATGAACCAGTTCATCATATAAACATGAGTTCAGCCTCTGGCGTCTCATTTATCTCTCTCTCATGAATCAGTTCATCATATAAACATGAGTTCAGCCTCTGGCGTCTCATTTATCTCTCTCTCATGAATCAGTTCATCATATAAACATGAGTTCAGTCTCTGGCGTCTCATTTATCTCTCTCTCATGAATCAGTTCATCATATAAACATGAGTTCAGTCTCTGGCGTCTCATTTATCTCTCTCTCATGAATCAGTTCATCATATAAACATGAGTTCAGTCTCTGGCGTCTCATTTATCTCTCTCTCATGAATCAGTTCATCATATAAACATGAGTTCAGCCTCTGGCGTCTCATTTATCTCTCTCTCATGAATCAGTTCATCATATAAACATGAGTTCAGTCTCTGGCGTCTCATTTATCTCTCTCTCATGAATCAGTTCATCATATAAACATGAGTTCAGTCTCTGGTGTCTCATTTCTCTCTCTCATGAATCAGTTCATCATATAAACGTGAGTTCAGCCTCTGGCGTCTCATTTATCTCTCTCTCATGAATCAGTTCATCATATAAACATGAGTTCAGTCTCTGGTGTCTCATTTCTCTCTATCGTGAATCAGTTCATCATATAATCATGAGTTCAGTCTCTGGCGTCTCATTTCTCTCTCTCATGAATCAGTTCATCATATAAACGTGAGTTCAGCCTGTGGCGTCTCATTTATCTCTCTCTCATGAATCAGTTCATCATATAAACATGAGTTCAGTCTCTGGTGTCTCATTTCTCTCTATCGTGAATCAGTTCATCATATAATCATGAGTTCAGTCTCTGGTGTCTCATTTCTCTCTCTATCGTGAATCAGTTCATCATATAAACATGAGTTCAGTCTCTGGCGTCTCATTTCTCTCTCTATCGTGAATCAGTTCATCATATAATCATGAGTTCAGTCTCTGACGTCTCATTTCTCTCTCTATCATGAATCAGATCATCATATAATCATGAGTTCAGTCTCTGGTGTCTCATTTCTCTCTCTCATGAATCAGTTCATCATATAATCATGAGTTCAGTCTCTGGTGTCTCATTTCTCTCTATCATGAATCAGTTCATCATATAAATATGAGTTCAGTCTCTGGCGTGTCATTTCTCTCTCTATCGTGAATCAGTTCATCATATAATCACGAGGTCAGTCTCTGGTGTCTCATTTCTCTCTCTCATGAATCAGTTCATCATATAATCATGAGTTCAGTCTCTGGTGTCTCATTTCTCTCTATCATGAATCAGTTCATCATATAAATATGAGTTCAGTCTCTGGCGTGTCATTTCTCTCTCTCATGAATCAGTTCATCATATAATCATGAGTTCAGTCTCTGGTGTCTCATTTCTCTCTATCATGAATCAGTTCATCATATAAACATGAGTTCAGTCTCTGGCGTGTCATTTCTCTCTCTATCGTGAATCAGTTCATCATATAAATATGAGTTCAGTCTCTGGCGTGTCATTTCTCTCTCTATCATGAATCAGTTCATCATATAAATATGAGTTCAGTCTCTGGCGTGTCATTTCTCTCTCTATCGTGAATCAGTTCATCATATAATCATGAGTTCAGCCTCTGGTGTCTCATTTCTCTCTCTCATGAATCAGTTCATCATATAAACATGAGTTCAGTCTCTGTTGTCTCATTTTTCTCTATATCGTGAATCAGTTCATCATATAATCATAAGTTCAGTCTCTGATGTCTCATTTATCTCTCTCTTATGAATCAGTTCATCATATAAACATGAGTTCAGCCTCTGGCGTCTCATTTCTCTCTCTATCGTGAATCAATTCATCATATAATCATGAGTTCAGCCTCTGGTGTCTCATTTCTCTCTCTCATGAAACAGTTCATCATATAAACATGAGTTCAGTCTCTGGTGTCTCATTTTTCTCTCTATCGTGAATCAGTTCATCATATAATCATAAGTTCAGTCTCTGGTATCTCATTCCTCTCTCTATCGTGAATCAGTTTATCATATAATCATGAGTTCAGTCTCTGGTGTCTCATTTCTCTCTCTATCATGAATCAGTTCATCATATAATCATGAGTTCAGTCTCAGGCGTCTCATTTCTCTCTCGATCATGAATCAGTTCATCATATAATCATGAGTTCAGTCTCTGGCGTCTCATTTCTCTCTCTATCATGAATCAGATCATCATATAATCATGAGTTCAGTCTCTGGCGTCTCATTTCTCTGTCTATCATGAATCAGTTCATCATACAATCATGAGTTCAGTCTCTGGTGTCTCATTCCTCTCTCTATCGTGAATCAGTTCATCATATAAACATGAGTTCAGTCTCTGGTGTCTCATTTTTCTCTCTATCGTGAATCAGTTCATCATATAAACGTGAGTTCAGTCTCTGGCGTCTCATTTCTCTTCCTCTATCATGAATCAGTTCATCATATAAACATGAGTTCAGTGTCTGGCGTCTCATTTCTCTCTCTATCGTGAATCAGTTCATCATATAATCATGAGTTCAGTCTCTGGTGTCTCATTTCTCTCTCTCATGAATCAGTTCATCATATAAATATGAGTTCAGCCTCTGGCGTCTCATTTATCTCTCTCTCATGAATCAGTTCATCATATAAACATGAGTTCAGTCTCTGGTGTCTCATTTCTCTCTATCATGAATCAGTTCATCATATAAACATGAGTTCAGCCTCTGGCGTCTCATTTATCTCTCTCTCATGAATCAGTTCATCATATAATCATGAGTTCAGTCTCTGGCGTCTCATTTCTCTCTCTCATGAATCAGTTCATCATATAAACGTGAGTTCAGCCTCTGGCGTCTCATTTATCTCTCTATCATGAATCAGTTCATCATATAAACATGAGTTCAGTCTCTGGTGTCTCATTTCTCTCTATCATGAATCAGTTCATCATATAAACATGAGTTCAGCCTCTGGCGTCTCATTTATCTCTCTCTCATGAATCAGTTCATCATATAAACATGAGTTCAGTCTCTGGTGTCTCATTTCTCTCTATCGTGAATCAGTTCATCATATAATCATGAGTTCAGTCTCTGGTGTCTCATTTCTCTCTCTATCGTGAATCAGTTCATCATATAAACATGAGTTCAGTCTCTGGCGTCTCATTTCTCTCTCTATCGTGAATCAGTTCATCATATAATCATGAGTTCAGTCTCTGGCGTCTCATTTCTCTTCCTCTATCGTGAATCAGTTCATCATATAATCATGAGTTCAGTCTCTGACGTCTCATTTCTCTCTCTATCATGAATCAGATCATCATATAATCATGAGTTCAGTCTCTGGCGTCTCATTTCTCTCTATCATGAATCAGTTCATCATATAAATATGAGTTCAGTCTCTGGCGTGTCATTTCTCTCTCTATCGTGAATCAGTTCATCATATAATCACGAGTTCAGTCTCTGGCGTGTCATTTCTCTCTCTCATGAATCAGTTCATCATATAATCATGAGTTCAGTCTCTGGTGTCTCATTTCTCTCTATCATGAATCAGTTCATCATATAAATATGAGTTCAGTCTCTGGCGTGTCATTTCTCTCTCTATCGTGAATCAGTTCATCATATAATCACGAGTTCAGTCTCTGGCGTGTCATTTCTCTCTCTCATGAATCAGTTCATCATATAATCATGAGTTCAGTCTCTGGTGTCTCATTTCTCTCTATCATGAATCAGTTCATCATATAAACATGAGTTCAGTCTCTGGCGTGTCATTTCTCTCTCTATCGTGAATCAGTTCATCATATAAATATGAGTTCAGTCTCTGGCGTGTCATTTCTCTCTCTATCATGAATCAGTTCATCATATAAATATGAGTTCAGTCTCTGGCGTGTCATTTCTCTCTCTATCGTGAATCAGTTCATCATATAATCATGAGTTCAGCCTCTGGTGTCTCATTTCTCTCTCTCATGAATCAGTTCATCATATAAACATGAGTTCAGTCTCTGTTGTCTCATTTTTCTCTATATCGTGAATCAGTTCATCATATAATCATAAGTTCAGTCTCTGATGTCTCATTTATCTCTCTCTTATGAATCAGTTCATCATATAAACATGAGTTCAGCCTCTGGCGTCTCATTTCTCTCTCTATCGTGAATCAATTCATCATATAATCATGAGTTCAGCCTCTGGTGTCTCATTTCTCTCTCTCATGAATCAGTTCATCATATAAACATGAGTTCAGTCTCTGGTGTCTCATTTTTCTCTCTATCGTGAATCAGTTCATCATATAATCATAAGTTCAGTCTCTGGTATCTCATTCCTCTCTCTATCGTGAATCAGTTTATCATATAATCATGAGTTCAGTCTCTGGTGTCTCATTTCTCTCTCTATCGTGAATCAGTTCATCATATAATCATGAGTTCAGTCTCTGGCGTCTCATTTCTCTCTCGTTCATGAATCAGTTCATCATATAATCATGAGTTCAGTCTCTGGCGTCTCATTTCTCTCTCTATCATGAATCAGATCATCATATAATCATGAGTTCAGTCTCTGGCGTCTCATTTCTCTGTCTATCATGAATCAGTTCATCATACAATCATGAGTTCAGTCTCTGGTGTCTCATTCCTCTCTCTATCGTGAATCAGTTCATCATATAAACATGAGTTCAGTCTCTGGTGTCTCATTTTTCTCTCTATCGTGAATCAGTTCATCATATAATCATAAGTTCAGTCTCTTGTGTCTCATTCCTCTCTCTATCGTGAATCAGTTCATCATATAAACATGAGTTCAGTCTCTGGCGTCTCATTTCTCTTCCTCTATCATGAATCAGTTCATCATATAAACATGAGTTCAGTGTCTGGCGTCTCATTTCTCTCTCTATCGTGAATCAGTTCATCATATAATCATGAGTTCAGTCTCTGGTGTCTCATTTCTCTCTCTCATGAATCAGTTCATCATATAAACATGAGTTCAGTCTCTGGTGTCTCATTTTGCTCTCTATCGTGAATCAGTTCATCATATAATCATAAATTCAGTCTCTGGTGTCTCATTCCTCTCTCTATCGTGAATCAGTTTATCATATAATCATGAGTTCAGTCTCTGGTGTCTCATTTCTCTCTCTATCGTGAATCAGTTCAACATATAAACATGAGTTCAGTCTCTGGTGTCTCATTTCTCTCTCTATCGTGAATCAGTTTTTCATATAATCATGAGTTCAGTCTCTGGTGTCTCATTTATCTCTCTATCGTGAATCAGTTTTTCATATAATCATGAGTTCAGTCTCTGGTGTCTCATTTCTCTCTCTATCGTGAATCAGTTCAACATATAAACATGAGTTCAGTCTCTGGTGTCTCATTTCTCTCTCTATCGTGAATCAGTTTTTCATATAATCATGAGTTCAGTCTCTGGTGTCTCATTTCTCTTCCTCTATCGTGAATCAGTTCATCATATAATCATGAGTTCAGCCTCTGGTGTCTCATTTCTCTCTCTCATGAATCAGTTCATCATATAAACATGAGTTCAGTCTCGTGTGTCTCATTTTTCTCTATATCGTGAATCAGTTCATCATATAATCATAAGTTCAGTCTCTGATGTCTCATTTATCTCTCTCTTATGAATCAGTTCATCATATAAATATGAGTTCAGCCTCTGGCGTCTCATTTCTCTCTCTATCGTGAATCAATTCATCATATAATCATGAGTTCAGCCTCTGGTGTCTCATTTCTCTCTCTCATGAATCAGTTCATCATATAAACATGAGTTCAGTCTCTGGTGTCTCATTTTGCTCTCTATCGTGAATCAGTTCATCATATAATCATAAGTTCAGTCTCTGGTGTCTCATTCCTCTCTCTATCGTGAATCAGTTTATCATATAATCATGAGTTCAGTCTCTGGTGTCTCATTTCTCTCTCTATCGTGAATCAGTTCATCATATAAACATGAGTTCAGTCTCTGGTGTCTCATTTCTCTCTCTATCGTGAATCAGTTTTTCATATAATCATGAGTTCAGTCTCTGGCGTCTCATTTCTCTCTCGATCATGAATCAGTTCATCATATAATCATGAGTTCAGTCTCTGGCGTCTCATTTCTCTCTCTATCATGAATCAGTTCATCATATAATCATGAGTTCAGTCTCTGGCGTCTCATTTCTCTGTCTATCATGAATCAGTTCATCATATAAACATGAGTTCAGCCTCTGGCGTCTCATTTATCTCTCTCTCATGAATCAGTTCATCATATAATCATGAGTTCAGTCTCTGGCGTCTCATTTATCTCTCTATCGTGAATCAGTTCATCATATAAACATGAGTTCAGCCTCTGGCGTCTCATTTATCTCTCTCTCATGAATCAGTTCATCATATAATCATGAGTTCAGTCTCTGGCGTCTCATTTTTCTCTCTCTCATGAATCAGTTCATCATATAAACATGAGTTCAGTCTCTGGCGTCTCATTTATCTCTCTCTCATGAATCATTTCATCATATAAACATGAGTTCAGCCTCTGGCGTCTCATTTCTCTCTCTATCGTGAATCAGTTCATCATATAAACATGAGTTCAGCCTCTGGCGTCTCATTTATCTCTCTCTCATGAATCAGTTCATCATATAAACATGAGTTCAGCCTCTGGCGTCTCATTTATCTCTCTCTCATGAATCAGTTCATCATATAAACATGAGTTCAGCCTCTGGCGTCTCATTTCTCTCTCTATCGTGAATCAGTTCATCATATAAACATGAGTTCAGTCTCTGGCGTCTCATTTATCTCTCTCTCATGAATCAGTTCATCATATAAACGTGAGTTCAGCCTCTGGCGTCTCATTTATCTCTCTCTCATGAATCAGTTCATCATATAAACATGAGTTCAGCCCCTGGCGTCTCATTTCTCTCTCTATCGTGAATCAGTTCATCATATAAACATGAGTTCAGCCTCTGGCGTCTCATTTATCTCTCTCTCATGAATCAGTTCATCATATAAACATGAGTTCAGTCTCTGGCGTCTCATTTATCTCTCTCTCATGAATCAGTTCATCATATAAACATGAGTTCAGCCTCTGGCGTCTCATTTCTCTCTCTATCGTGAATCAGTTCATCATATAATCATGAGTTCAGCCTCTGGTGTCTCATTTCTCTCTCTCATGAATCAGTTCATCATATAAACATGAGTTCAGCCTCTGGCGTCTCATTTATCTCTCTCTCATGAATCAGTTCATCATATAAACATGAGTTCAGCCTCTGGCGTCTCATTTATCTCTCTATCGTGAATCAGTTCATCAAATAATCATAAGTTCAGTCTCTGGTGTCTCATTTTTCTCTCTCTTATGAATCAGTTCATCATATAAACATGAGTTCAGCCTCTGGCGTCTCCTTTCTCTCTCTATCGTGAATCAATTCATCATATAATCATGAGTTCAGCCTCTGGTGTCTCATTTCTCTCTCTATCGTGAATCCGTTCTTCATATAATCATGAGTTCAGTCTCTGGCGTCTCATTTCTCTCTCGATCATGAATCAGTTGATCATATAATCATGAGTTCAGCCTCTGGCGTCTCATTTATCTCTCTCTCATGAATCAGTTCATCATATAATCATGAGTTCAGTCTCTGGCGTCTCATTTATCTCTCTCTCATGAATCAGTTCATCATATAAACATGAGTTCAGCCTCTGGCATCTCATTTCTCTCTCTAATGTGAATCAGTTCATCATATAATCATGAGTTCAGCCTTTGGTGTCTCTTTTCTCTCTCTCATGAATCAGTTCATCATATAAACATGAGTTCAGTCTCTGGTGTCTCATTTTTCTCTCTATCGTGAATCATTTCATCATATAATCATAAGTTCAGTCTCTGGTGTCTCATTTATCTCTCTCTTATGAATCAGTTCATCATATAAACATGAGTTCAGTCTCTGGCGTCTCATTTATCTCTCTCTCATGAATCAGTTCATCATATAAACATGAGTTCAGCCTCTGGCGTCTCATTTATCTCTCTCTCATGAATCAGTTCATCATATAAACATGAGTTCAGCCTCTGGCGTCTCATTTATCTCTCTCTCATGAATCAGTTCATCATATAAACATGAGTTCAGTCTCTGGCGTCTCATTTATCTCTCTCTCATGAATCAGTTCATCATATAAACATTAGTTCAGTCTCTGGTGTCTCATTTCTCTCTCTCATGAATCAGTTCATCATATAAACGTGAGTTCAGCCTCTGGCGTCTCATTTATCTCTCTCTCATGAATCAGTTCATCATATAAACATGAGTTCAGTCTCTGGTGTCTCATTTCTCTCTATCGTGAATCAGTTCATCATATAATCATGAGTTCAGTCTCTGGCGTCTCATTTCTCTCTCTCATGAATCAGTTCATCATATAAACGTGAGTTCAGCCTCTGGCGTCTCATTTATCTCTCTCTCATGAATCAGTTCATCATATAAACATGAGTTCAGTCTCTGGTGTCTCATTTCTCTCTATCGTGAATCAGTTCATCATATAATCATGAGTTCAGTCTCTGGTGTCTCATTTCTCTCTCTATCGTGAATCAGTTCATCATATAAACATGAGTTCAGTCTCTGGCGTCTCATTTCTCTCTCTATCGTGAATCAGTTCATCATATAATCATGAGTTCAGGCTCTGGCGTCTCATTTCTCTTCCTCTATCGTGAATCAGTTCATCATATAATCATGAGTTCAGTCTCTGACGTCTCATTTCTCTCTCTATCATGAATCAGATCATCATATAATCATGAGTTCAGTCTCTGGTGTCTCATTTCTCTCTCTCATGAATCAGTTCATCATATAATCATGAGTTCAGTCTCTGGTGTCTCATTTCTCTCTATCATGAATCAGTTCATCATATAAATATGAGTTCAGTCTCTGGCGTGTCATTTCTCTCTCTATCGTGAATCAGTTCATCATATAATCACGAGGTCAGTCTCTGGTGTCTCATTTCTCTCTCTCATGAATCAGTTCATCATATAATCATGAGTTCAGTCTCTGGCGTGTCATTTCTCTCTCTCATGAATCAGTTCATCATATAATCATGAGTTCAGTCTCTGGTGTCTCATTTCTCTCTATCATGAATCAGTTCATCATATAAACATGAGTTCAGTCTCTGGCGTGTCATTTCTCTCTCTATCGTGAATCAGTTCATCATATAAATATGAGTTCAGTCTCTGGCGTGTCATTTCTCTCTCTATCATGAATCAGTTCATCATATAAATATGAGTTCAGTCTCTGGCGTGTCATTTCTCTCTCTATCGTGAATCAGTTCATCATATAATCATGAGTTCAGCCTCTGGTGTCTCATTTCTCTCTCTCATGAATCAGTTCATCATATAAACATGAGTTCAGTCTCTGTTGTCTCATTTTTCTCTATATCGTGAATCAGTTCATCATATAATCATAAGTTCAGTCTCTGATGTCTCATTTATCTCTCTCTTATGAATCAGTTCATCATATAAACATGAGTTCAGCCTCTGGCGTCTCATTTCTCTCTCTATCGTGAATCAATTCATCATATAATCATGAGTTCAGCCTCTGGTGTCTCATTTCTCTCTCTCATGAAACAGTTCATCATATAAACATGAGTTCAGTCTCTGGTGTCTCATTTTTCTCTCTATCGTGAATCAGTTCATCATATAATCATAAGTTCAGTCTCTGGTATCTCATTCCTCTCTCTATCGTGAATCAGTTTATCATATAATCATGAGTTCAGTCTCTGGTGTCTCATTTCTCTCCCTATCATGAATCAGTTCATCATATAATCATGAGTTCAGTCTCTGGCGTCTCATTTCTCTCTCTATCATGAATCAGATCATCATATAATCATGAGTTCAGTCTCTGGCGTCTCATTTCTCTGTCTATCATGAATCAGTTCATCATATAAACATGAGTTCAGTCTCTGGCGTCTCATTCCTCTCTCTATCGTGAATCAGTTCATCATATAATCATGAGTTCAGTCTCTGGTGTCTCATTCCTCTCTCTATCGTGAATCAGTTCATCATATAAACATGAGTTCAGTCTCTGGCGTCTCATTTATCTCTCTCTCATGAATCAGTTCATCATATAAACATGAGTTCAGCATCTGGCGTCTCATTTATCTCTCTCTCATGAACCAGTTCATCATATAAACATGAGTTCAGCCTCTGGCGTCTCATTTATCTCTCTCTCATGAATCAGTTCATCATATAAACATGAGTTCAGCCTCTGGCGTCTCATTTATCTCTCTCTCATGAATCAGTTCATCATATAAACATGAGTTCAGTCTCTGGCGTCTCATTTATCTCTCTCTCATGAATCAGTTCATCATATAAACATGAGTTCAGTCTCTGGCGTCTCATTTATCTCTCTCTCATGAATCAGTTCATCATATAAACATGAGTTCAGTCTCTGGCGTCTCATTTATCTCTCTCTCATGAATCAGTTCATCATATAAACATGAGTTCAGCCTCTGGCGTCTCATTTATCTCTCTCTCATGAATCAGTTCATCATATAAACATGAGTTCAGTCTCTGGCGTCTCATTTATCTCTCTCTCATGAATCAGTTCATCATATAAACATGAGTTCAGCCTCTGGCGTCTCATTTCTCTCTCTATCGTGAATCAGTTCATCATATAATCATGAGTTCAGCCTCTGGTGTCTCATTTCTCTCTCTCATGAATCAGTTCATCATATAAACATGAGTTCAGCCTCTGGCGTCTCATTTATCTCTCTCTCATGAATCAGTTCATCATATAAACATGAGTTCAGCCTCTGGCGTCTCATTTATCTCTCTCTCATGAATCAGTTCATCATATAAACATGAGTTCAGTCTCTGTCGTCTCATTTATCTCTCTCTCATGAATCAGTTCATCATATAATCATGAGTTCAGTCTCTGGCGTCTCATTTATCTCTCTCTCATGAATCAGTTCATCATATAATCATGAGTTCAGTCTCTGGCGTCTCATTTATCTCTCTCTCATGAATCAGTTCATCATATAAACATGAGTTCAGCCTCTGGCGTCTCATTTCTCTCTCTATCGTGAATCAGTTCATCATATAATCATGAGTTCAGCCTCTGGTGTCTCATTTCTCTCTCTCATGAATCAGTTCATCATATAAACATGATTTCAGTCTCTGGTGTCTCATTTTTCTCTCTATCGTGAATCAGTTCATCAAATAATCATAAGTTCAGTCTCTGGTGTCTCATTTTTCTCTCTCTTATGAATCAGTTCATCATATAAACATGAGTTCAGCCTCTGGCGTCTCCTTTCTCTCTCTATCGTGAATCAATTCATCATATAATCATGAGTTCAGCCTCTGGTGTCTCATTTCTCTCTCTATCGTGAATCCGTTCTTCATATAATCATGAGTTCAGTCTCTGGCGTCTCATTTCTCTCTCGATCATGAATCAGTTGATCATATAATCATGAGTTCAGCCTCTGGCGTCTCATTTATCTCTCTCTCATGAATCAGTTCATCATATAATCATGAGTTCAGTCTCTGGCGTCTCATTTATCTCTCTCTCATGAATCAGTTCATCATATAAACATGAGTTCAGCCTCTGGCATCTCATTTCTCTCTCTAATGTGAATCAGTTCATCATATAATCATGAGTTCAGCCTTTGGTGTCTCTTTTCTCTCTCTCATGAATCAGTTCATCATATAAACATGAGTTCAGTCTCTGGTGTCTCATTTTTCTCTCTATCGTGAATCATTTCATCATATAATCATAAGTTCAGTCTCTGGTGTCTCATTTATCTCTCTCTTATGAATCAGTTCATCATATAAACATGAGTTCAGTCTCTGGCGTCTCATTTATCTCTCTCTCATGAATCAGTTCATCATATAAACATGAGTTCAGCCTCTGGCGTCTCATTTATCTCTCTCTCATGAATCAGTTCATCATATAAACATGAGTTCAGCCTCTGGCGTCTCATTTATCTCTCTCTCATGAATCAGTTCATCATATAAACATGAGTTCAGTCTCTGGCGTCTCATTTATCTCTCTCTCATGAATCAGTTCATCATATAAACATTAGTTCAGTCTCTGGTGTCTCATTTCTCTCTCTCATGAATCAGTTCATCATATAAACGTGAGTTCAGCCTCTGGCGTCTCATTTATCTCTCTCTCATGAATCAGTTCATCATATAAACATGAGTTCAGTCTCTGGTGTCTCATTTCTCTCTATCGTGAATCAGTTCATCATATAATCATGAGTTCAGTCTCTGGCGTCTCATTTCTCTCTCTCATGAATCAGTTCATCATATAAACGTGAGTTCAGCCTCTGGCGTCTCATTTATCTCTCTCTCATGAATCAGTTCATCATATAAACATGAGTTCAGTCTCTGGTGTCTCATTTCTCTCTATCGTGAATCAGTTCATCATATAATCATGAGTTCAGTCTCTGGTGTCTCATTTCTCTCTCTATCGTGAATCAGTTCATCATATAAACATGAGTTCAGTCTCTGGCGTCTCATTTCTCTCTCTATCGTGAATCAGTTCATCATATAATCATGAGTTCAGGCTCTGGCGTCTCATTTCTCTTCCTCTATCGTGAATCAGTTCATCATATAATCATGAGTTCAGTCTCTGACGTCTCATTTCTCTCTCTATCATGAATCAGATCATCATATAATCATGAGTTCAGTCTCTGGTGTCTCATTTCTCTCTCTCATGAATCAGTTCATCATATAATCATGAGTTCAGTCTCTGGTGTCTCATTTCTCTCTATCATGAATCAGTTCATCATATAAATATGAGTTCAGTCTCTGGCGTGTCATTTCTCTCTCTATCGTGAATCAGTTCATCATATAATCACGAGGTCAGTCTCTGGTGTCTCATTTCTCTCTCTCATGAATCAGTTCATCATATAATCATGAGTTCAGTCTCTGGCGTGTCATTTCTCTCTCTCATGAATCAGTTCATCATATAATCATGAGTTCAGTCTCTGGTGTCTCATTTCTCTCTATCATGAATCAGTTCATCATATAAACATGAGTTCAGTCTCTGGCGTGTCATTTCTCTCTCTATCGTGAATCAGTTCATCATATAAATATGAGTTCAGTCTCTGGCGTGTCATTTCTCTCTCTATCATGAATCAGTTCATCATATAAATATGAGTTCAGTCTCTGGCGTGTCATTTCTCTCTCTATCGTGAATCAGTTCATCATATAATCATGAGTTCAGCCTCTGGTGTCTCATTTCTCTCTCTCATGAATCAGTTCATCATATAAACATGAGTTCAGTCTCTGTTGTCTCATTTTTCTCTATATCGTGAATCAGTTCATCATATAATCATAAGTTCAGTCTCTGATGTCTCATTTATCTCTCTCTTATGAATCAGTTCATCATATAAACATGAGTTCAGCCTCTGGCGTCTCATTTCTCTCTCTATCGTGAATCAATTCATCATATAATCATGAGTTCAGCCTCTGGTGTCTCATTTCTCTCTCTCATGAAACAGTTCATCATATAAACATGAGTTCAGTCTCTGGTGTCTCATTTTTCTCTCTATCGTGAATCAGTTCATCATATAATCATAAGTTCAGTCTCTGGTATCTCATTCCTCTCTCTATCGTGAATCAGTTTATCATATAATCATGAGTTCAGTCTCTGGTGTCTCATTTCTCTCCCTATCATGAATCAGTTCATCATATAATCATGAGTTCAGTCTCTGGCGTCTCATTTCTCTCTCTATCATGAATCAGATCATCATATAATCATGAGTTCAGTCTCTGGCGTCTCATTTCTCTGTCTATCATGAATCAGTTCATCATATAAACATGAGTTCAGTCTCTGGCGTCTCATTCCTCTCTCTATCGTGAATCAGTTCATCATATAAACATGAGTTCAGTCTCTGGCGTCTCATTCCTCTCTCTATCATGAATCAGTTCATCATATAATCATGAGTTCAGTCTCTGGCGTCTCATTCCTCTCTCTATCGTGAATCAGTTCATCATATAAACATGAGTTCAGTCTCTGGTGTCTCATTTCTCTCCCTATCATGAATCAGTTCATCATATAATCATGAGTTCAGTCTCTGGCGTCTCATTTCTCTCTCTATCATGAATCAGATCATCATATAATCATGAGTTCAGTCTCTGGCGTCTCATTTCTCTGTCTATCATGAATCAGTTCATCATATAAACATGAGTTCAGTCTCTGGCGTCTCATTCCTCTCTCTATCGTGAATCAGTTCATCATATAATCATGAGTTCAGTCTCTGGTGTCTCATTCCTCTCTCTATCGTGAATCAGTTCATCATATAAACAAGAGTTCAGTCTCTGGCGTCTCATTTATCTCTCTCTCATGAATCAGTTCATCATATAAACATGAGTTCAGCATCTGGCGTCTCATTTATCTCTCTCTCATGAACCAGTTCATCATATAAACATGAGTTCAGCCTCTGGCGTCTCATTTATCTCTCTCTCATGAATCAGTTCATCATATAAACATGAGTTCAGCCTCTGGCGTCTCATTTATCTCTCTCTCATGAATCAGTTCATCATATAAACATGAGTTCAGTCTCTGGCGTCTCATTTATCTCTCTCTCATGAATCAGTTCATCATATAAACATGAGTTCAGTCTCTGGCGTCTCATTTATCTCTCTCTCATGAATCAGTTCATCATATAAACATGAGTTCAGTCTCTGGCGTCTCATTTATCTCTCTCTCATGAATCAGTTCATCATATAAACATGAGTTCAGCCTCTGGCGTCTCATTTATCTCTCTCTCATGAATCAGTTCATCATATAAACATGAGTTCAGTCTCTGGCGTCTCATTTATCTCTCTCTCATGAATCAGTTCATCATATAAACATGAGTTCAGTCTCTGGTGTCTCATTTCTCTCTCTCATGAATCAGTTCATCATATAAACGTGAGTTCAGCCTCTGGCGTCTCATTTATCTCTCTCTCATGAATCAGTTCATCATATAAACATGAGTTCAGTCTCTGGTGTCTCATTTCTCTCTATCGTGAATCAGTTCATCATATAATCATGAGTTCAGTCTCTGGCGTCTCATTTCTCTCTCTCATGAATCAGTTCATCATATAAACGTGAGTTCAGCCTGTGGCGTCTCATTTATCTCTCTCTCATGAATCAGTTCATCATATAAACATGAGTTCAGTCTCTGGTGTCTCATTTCTCTCTATCGTGAATCAGTTCATCATATAATCATGAGTTCAGTCTCTGGTGTCTCATTTCTCTCTCTATCGTGAATCAGTTCATCATATAAACATGAGTTCAGTCTCTGGCGTCTCATTTCTCTCTCTATCGTGAATCAGTTCATCATATAATCATGAGTTCAGTCTCTGACGTCTCATTTCTCTCTCTATCATGAATCAGATCATCATATAATCATGAGTTCAGTCTCTGGTGTCTCATTTCTCTCTCTCATGAATCAGTTCATCATATAATCATGAGTTCAGTCTCTGGTGTCTCATTTCTCTCTATCATGAATCAGTTCATCATATAAATATGAGTTCAGTCTCTGGCGTGTCATTTCTCTCTCTATCGTGAATCAGTTCATCATATAATCACGAGGTCAGTCTCTGGTGTCTCATTTCTCTCTCTCATGAATCAGTTCATCATATAATCATGAGTTCAGTCTCTGGTGTCTCATTTCTCTCTATCATGAATCAGTTCATCATATAAATATGAGTTCAGTCTCTGGCGTGTCATTTCTCTCTCTCATGAATCAGTTCATCATATAATCATGAGTTCAGTCTCTGGTGTCTCATTTCTCTCTATCATGAATCAGTTCATCATATAAACATGAGTTCAGTCTCTGGCGTGTCATTTCTCTCTCTATCGTGAATCAGTTCATCATATAAATATGAGTTCAGTCTCTGGCGTGTCATTTCTCTCTCTATCATGAATCAGTTCATCATATAAATATGAGTTCAGTCTCTGGCGTGTCATTTCTCTCTCTATCGTGAATCAGTTCATCATATAATCATGAGTTCAGCCTCTGGTGTCTCATTTCTCTCTCTCATGAATCAGTTCATCATATAAACATGAGTTCAGTCTCTGTTGTCTCATTTTTCTCTATATCGTGAATCAGTTCATCATATAATCATAAGTTCAGTCTCTGATGTCTCATTTATCTCTCTCTTATGAATCAGTTCATCATATAAACATGAGTTCAGCCTCTGGCGTCTCATTTCTCTCTCTATCGTGAATCAATTCATCATATAATCATGAGTTCAGCCTCTGGTGTCTCATTTCTCTCTCTCATGAAACAGTTCATCATATAAACATGAGTTCAGTCTCTGGTGTCTCATTTTTCTCTCTATCGTGAATCAGTTCATCATATAATCATAAGTTCAGTCTCTGGTATCTCATTCCTCTCTCTATCGTGAATCAGTTTATCATATAATCATGAGTTCAGTCTCTGGTGTCTCATTTCTCTCTCTATCATGAATCAGTTCATCATATAATCATGAGTTCAGTCTCAGGCGTCTCATTTCTCTCTCGATCATGAATCAGTTCATCATATAATCATGAGTTCAGTCTCTGGCGTCTCATTTCTCTCTCTATCATGAATCAGATCATCATATAATCATGAGTTCAGTCTCTGGCGTCTCATTTCTCTGTCTATCATGAATCAGTTCATCATACAATCATGAGTTCAGTCTCTGGTGTCTCATTCCTCTCTCTATCGTGAATCAGTTCATCATATAAACATGAGTTCAGTCTCTGGTGTCTCATTTTTCTCTCTATCGTGAATCAGTTCATCATATAAACGTGAGTTCAGTCTCTGGCGTCTCATTTCTCTTCCTCTATCATGAATCAGTTCATCATATAAACATGAGTTCAGTGTCTGGCGTCTCATTTCTCTCTCTATCGTGAATCAGTTCATCATATAATCATGAGTTCAGTCTCTGGTGTCTCATTTCTCTCTCTCATGAATCAGTTCATCATATAAATATGAGTTCAGCCTCTGGCGTCTCATTTATCTCTCTCTCATGAATCAGTTCATCATATAAACATGAGTTCAGTCTCTGGTGTCTCATTTCTCTCTATCATGAATCAGTTCATCATATAAACATGAGTTCAGCCTCTGGCGTCTCATTTATCTCTCTCTCATGAATCAGTTCATCATATAATCATGAGTTCAGTCTCTGGCGTCTCATTTCTCTCTCTCATGAATCAGTTCATCATATAAACGTGAGTTCAGCCTCTGGCGTCTCATTTATCTCTCTATCATGAATCAGTTCATCATATAAACATGAGTTCAGTCTCTGGTGTCTCATTTCTCTCTATCATGAATCAGTTCATCATATAAACATGAGTTCAGCCTCTGGCGTCTCATTTATCTCTCTCTCATGAATCAGTTCATCATATAAACATGAGTTCAGTCTCTGGTGTCTCATTTCTCTCTATCGTGAATCAGTTCATCATATAATCATGAGTTCAGTCTCTGGTGTCTCATTTCTCTCTCTATCGTGAATCAGTTCATCATATAAACATGAGTTCAGTCTCTGGCGTCTCATTTCTCTCTCTATCGTGAATCAGTTCATCATATAATCATGAGTTCAGTCTCTGGCGTCTCATTTCTCTTCCTCTATCGTGAATCAGTTCATCATATAATCATGAGTTCAGTCTCTGACGTCTCATTTCTCTCTCTATCATGAATCAGATCATCATATAATCATGAGTTCAGTCTCTGGCGTCTCATTTCTCTCTATCATGAATCAGTTCATCATATAAATATGAGTTCAGTCTCTGGCGTGTCATTTCTCTCTCTATCGTGAATCAGTTCATCATATAATCACGAGTTCAGTCTCTGGCGTGTCATTTCTCTCTCTCATGAATCAGTTCATCATATAATCATGAGTTCAGTCTCTGGTGTCTCATTTCTCTCTATCATGAATCAGTTCATCATATAAATATGAGTTCAGTCTCTGGCGTGTCATTTCTCTCTCTATCGTGAATCAGTTCATCATATAATCACGAGTTCAGTCTCTGGCGTGTCATTTCTCTCTCTCATGAATCAGTTCATCATATAATCATGAGTTCAGTCTCTGGTGTCTCATTTCTCTCTATCATGAATCAGTTCATCATATAAACATGAGTTCAGTCTCTGGCGTGTCATTTCTCTCTCTATCGTGAATCAGTTCATCATATAAATATGAGTTCAGTCTCTGGCGTGTCATTTCTCTCTCTATCATGAATCAGTTCATCATATAAATATGAGTTCAGTCTCTGGCGTGTCATTTCTCTCTCTATCGTGAATCAGTTCATCATATAATCATGAGTTCAGCCTCTGGTGTCTCATTTCTCTCTCTCATGAATCAGTTCATCATATAAACATGAGTTCAGTCTCTGTTGTCTCATTTTTCTCTATATCGTGAATCAGTTCATCATATAATCATAAGTTCAGTCTCTGATGTCTCATTTATCTCTCTCTTATGAATCAGTTCATCATATAAACATGAGTTCAGCCTCTGGCGTCTCATTTCTCTCTCTATCGTGAATCAATTCATCATATAATCATGAGTTCAGCCTCTGGTGTCTCATTTCTCTCTCTCATGAATCAGTTCATCATATAAACATGAGTTCAGTCTCTGGTGTCTCATTTTTCTCTCTATCGTGAATCAGTTCATCATATAATCATAAGTTCAGTCTCTGGTATCTCATTCCTCTCTCTATCGTGAATCAGTTTATCATATAATCATGAGTTCAGTCTCTGGTGTCTCATTTCTCTCTCTATCGTGAATCAGTTCATCATATAATCATGAGTTCAGTCTCTGGCGTCTCATTTCTCTCTCGTTCATGAATCAGTTCATCATATAATCATGAGTTCAGTCTCTGGCGTCTCATTTCTCTCTCTATCATGAATCAGATCATCATATAATCATGAGTTCAGTCTCTGGCGTCTCATTTCTCTGTCTATCATGAATCAGTTCATCATACAATCATGAGTTCAGTCTCTGGTGTCTCATTCCTCTCTCTATCGTGAATCAGTTCATCATATAAACATGAGTTCAGTCTCTGGTGTCTCATTTTTCTCTCTATCGTGAATCAGTTCATCATATAATCATAAGTTCAGTCTCTTGTGTCTCATTCCTCTCTCTATCGTGAATCAGTTCATCATATAAACATGAGTTCAGTCTCTGGCGTCTCATTTCTCTTCCTCTATCATGAATCAGTTCATCATATAAACATGAGTTCAGTGTCTGGCGTCTCATTTCTCTCTCTATCGTGAATCAGTTCATCATATAATCATGAGTTCAGTCTCTGGTGTCTCATTTCTCTCTCTCATGAATCAGTTCATCATATAAACATGAGTTCAGTCTCTGGTGTCTCATTTTGCTCTCTATCGTGAATCAGTTCATCATATAATCATAAATTCAGTCTCTGGTGTCTCATTCCTCTCTCTATCGTGAATCAGTTTATCATATAATCATGAGTTCAGTCTCTGGTGTCTCATTTCTCTCTCTATCGTGAATCAGTTCAACATATAAACATGAGTTCAGTCTCTGGTGTCTCATTTCTCTCTCTATCGTGAATCAGTTTTTCATATAATCATGAGTTCAGTCTCTGGTGTCTCATTTATCTCTCTATCGTGAATCAGTTTTTCATATAATCATGAGTTCAGTCTCTGGTGTCTCATTTCTCTCTCTATCGTGAATCAGTTCAACATATAAACATGAGTTCAGTCTCTGGTGTCTCATTTCTCTCTCTATCGTGAATCAGTTTTTCATATAATCATGAGTTCAGTCTCTGGTGTCTCATTTCTCTCTCTATCGTGAATCAGTTCAACATATAAACATGAGTTCAGTCTCTGGCGTCTCATTTCTCTGTCTATCATGAATCAGTTCATCATATAATCATGAGTTCAGTCTCTGGTGTCTCATTTATCTCTCTCTCATGAATCAGTTCATCATATAAACATGAGTTCAGCCTCTGGCGTCTCTTATCTCTCTCTATCGTGAATCAGTTCATCATATAATCATGAGTTCAGCCTCTGGTGTCTCATTTCTCTCTCTCATGAATCAGTTCATCATATAAACATGAGTTCAGTCTCGTGTGTCTCATTTTTCTCTATATCGTGAATCAGTTCATCATATAATCATAAGTTCAGTCTCTGATGTCTCATTTATCTCTCTCTTATGAATCAGTTCATCATATAAATATGAGTTCAGCCTCTGGCGTCTCATTTCTCTCTCTATCGTGAATCAATTCATCATATAATCATGAGTTCAGCCTCTGGTGTCTCATTTCTCTCTCTCATGAATCAGTTCATCATATTAAACATGAGTTCAGTCTCTGGTGTCTCATTTTGCTCTCTATCGTGAATCAGTTCATCATATAATCATAAGTTCAGTCTCTGGTGTCTCATTTCTCTCTCTCATGAATCAGTTCATCATATAAACATGAGTTCAGTCTCTGGTGTCTCATTTTGCTCTCTATCGTGAATCAGTTCATCATATAAACATGAGTTCAGTCTCTGGTGTCTCATTTCTCTCTCTATCGTGAATCAATTCATCATATAATCATGAGTTCAGCCTCTGGTGTCTCATTTCTCTCTCTCATGAATCAGTTCATCATATTAAACATGAGTTCAGTCTCTGGTGTCTCATTTTGCTCTCTATCGTGAATCAGTTCATCATATAATCATAAGTTCAGTCTCTGGTGTCTCATTTCTCTCTCTCATGAATCAGTTCATCATATAATCATGAGTTCAGTCTCTGGTGTCTCATTTCTCTCTCTATCGTGAATCAGTTCAACATATAAACATGAGTTCAGTCTCTGGTGTCTCATTTCTCTCTCTATCGTGAATCAGTTTTTCATATAATCATGAGTTCAGTCTCTGGCGTCTCATTTCTCTGTCTATCATGAATCAGTTCATCATATAATCATGAGTTCAGTCTCTGGTGTCTCATTTATCTCTCTCTCATGAATCAGTTCATCATATAAACATGAGTTCAGCCTCTGGCGTCTCTTATCTCTCTCTATCGTGAATCAGTTCATCATATAATCATGAGTTCAGCCTCTGGTGTCTCATTTCTCTCTCTCATGAATCAGTTCATCATATAAACATGAGTTCAGTCTCGTGTGTCTCATTTTTCTCTATATCGTGAATCAGTTCATCATATAATCATAAGTTCAGTCTCTGATGTCTCATTTATCTCTCTCTTATGAATCAGTTCATCATATAAATATGAGTTCAGCCTCTGGCGTCTCATTTCTCTCTCTATCGTGAATCAATTCATCATATAATCATGAGTTCAGCCTCTGGTGTCTCATTTCTCTCTCTCATGAATCAGTTCATCATATTAAACATGAGTTCAGTCTCTGGTGTCTCATTTTGCTCTCTATCGTGAATCAGTTCATCATATAATCATAAGTTCAGTCTCTGGTGTCTCATTCCTCTCTCTATCGTGAATCAGTTTATCATATAATCATGAGTTCAGTCTCTGGTGTCTCATTTCTCTCTCTATCGTGAATCAGTTCATCATATAAACATGAGTTCAGTCACTGGTTGTCTCATTTCTCTCTCTATCGTGAATCAGTTTTTCATATAATCATGAGTTCAGTCTCTGGCGTCTCATTTCTCTCTCGATCATGAATCAGTTCATCATATAATCATGAGTTCAGTCTCTGGCGTCTCATTTCTCTCTCTATCATGAATCAGTTCATCATATAATCATGAGTTCAGTCTCTGGTGTCTCATTTCTCTCTCTATCGTGAATCAGTTTTTCATATAATCATGAGTTCAGTCTCTGGCGTCTCATTTCTCTCTCGATCATGAATCAGTTCATCATATAATCATGAGTTCAGTCTCTGGCGTCTCATTTCTCTCTCTATCATGAATCAGTTCATCATATAATCATGAGTTCAGTCTCTGGCGTCTCATTTCTCTGTCTATCATGAATCAGTTCATCATACAATCATGAGTTCAGTCTCTGGTGTCTCATTCCTCTCTCTATCGTGAATCAGTTCATCATATAAACATGAGTTCAGCCTCTGGCGTCTCATTTATCTCTCTCTCATGAATCAGTTCATCATATAATCATGAGTTCAGTCTCTGGCGTCTCATTTATCTCTCTCTCATGAATCAGTTCATCATATAATCATGAGTTCAGTCTCTGGCGTCTCATTTCTCTGTCTATCATGAATCAGTTCATCATACAATCATGAGTTCAGCCTCTGGTGTCTCATTCCTCTCTCTATCGTGAATCAGTTCATCATATAAACAAGAGTTCAGCCTCTGGCGTCTCATTTATCTCTCTCTCATGAATCAGTTCATCATATAATCATGAGTTCAGTCTCTGGCGTCTCATTTATCTCTCTCTCATGAATCAGTTCATCATATAAACATGAGTTCAGTCTCTGGCGTCTCATTTATCTCTCTCTCATGAATCATTTCATCATATAAACATGAGTTCAGCCTCTGGCGTCTCATTTCTCTCTCTATCGTGAATCAGTTCATCATATAAACATGAGTTCAGCCTCTGGCGTCTCATTTATCTCTCTCTCATGAATCAGTTCATCATATAAACATGAGTTCAGCCTCTGGCGTCTCATTTATCTCTCTCTCATGAATCAGTTCATCATATAAACATGAGTTCAGCCTCTGGCGTCTCATTTCTCTCTCTATCGTGAATCAGTTCATCATATAAACATGAGTTCAGTCTCTGGCGTCTCATTTATCTCTCTCTCATGAATCAGTTCATCATATAAACGTGAGTTCAGCCTCTGGCGTCTCATTTATCTCTCTCTCATGAATCAGTTCATCATATAATCATGAGTTCAGCCTCTGGCGTCTCATTTATCTCTCTCTCATGAATCAGTTCATCATATAATCATGAGTTCAGTCTCTGGCGTCTCATTTATCTCTCTCTCATGAATCAGTTCATCATATAAACATGAGTTCAGCCTCTGGCGTCTCATTTCTCTCTCTATCGTGAATCAGTTCATCATATAATCATGAGTTCAGCCTCTGGTGTCTCATTTCTCTCTCTCATGAATCAGTTCATCATATAAACATGAGTTCAGTCTCTGGTGTCTCATTTTTCTCTCTATCGTGAATCAGTTCATCATATAATCATAAGTTCAGTCTCTGGCGTCTCATTTCTCTCTCTATCGTGAATCAGTTCATCATATAAACATGAGTTCAGCCTCTGGCGTCTCATTTATCTCTCTCTCATGAATCATTTCATCATATAAACATGAGTTCAGTCTCTGGCGTCTCATTTATCTCTCTCTCATGAATCAGTTCATCATATAAACATGAGTTCAGCCTCTGGCGTCTCATTTATCTCTCTCTCATGAATCAGTTCATCATATAATCATGAGTTCAGTCTCTGGCGTCTCATTTATCTCTCTCTCATGAATCAGTTCATCATATAAACATGAGTTCAGTCTATGGCGTCTCATTTATCTCTCTCTCATGAATCAGTTCATCATATAAACATGAGTTCAGCCCCTGGCGTCTCATTTCTCTCTCTATCGTGAATCAGTTCATCATATAAACATGAGTTCAGCCCCTGGCGTCTCATTTCTCTCTCTATCGTGAATCAGTTCATCATATAAACATGAGTTCAGCCTCTGGCGTCTCATTTATCTCTCTCTCATGAATCAGTTCATCATATAAACATGAGTTCAGTCTCTGGCGTCTCATTTATCTCTCTCTCATGAATCAGTTCATCATATAAACATGAGTTCAGCCTCTGGCGTCTCATTTCTCTCTCTATCGTGAATCAGTTCATCATATAATCATGAGTTCAGCCTCTGGTGTCTCATTTCTCTCTCTCATGAATCAGTTCATCATATAAACATGAGTTCAGCCTCTGGCGTCTCATTTATCTCTCTCTCATGAATCAGTTCATCATATAAACATGAGTTCAGCCTCTGGCGTCTCATTTATCTCTCTCTCATGAATCAGTTCATCATATAAACATGAGTTCAGTCTCTGTCGTCTCATTTATCTCTCTCTCATGAATCAGTTCATCATATAATCATGAGTTCAGTCTCTGGCGTCTCATTTATCTCTCTCTCATGAATCAGTTCATCATATAATCATGATTTCAGTCTTTGGCGTCTCATTTATCTCTCTCTCATGAATCAGTTCATCATATAAACATGAGTTCAGCCTCTGGCGTCTCATTTATCTCTCTCTCATGAATCAGTTCATCATATAAACATGAGTTCAGCCTCTGGCGTCTCATTTATCTCTCTCTCATGAATCAGTTCATCATATAAACATGAGTTCAGTCTCTGTCGTCTCATTTATCTCTCTCTCATGAATCAGTTCATCATATAATCATGAGTTCAGTCTCTGGCGTCTCATTTATCTCTCTCTCATGAATCAGTTCATCATATAATCATGATTTCAGTCTCTGGCGTCTCATTTATCTCTCTCTCATGAATCAGTTCATCATATAAACATGAGTTCAGCCTCTGGCGTCTCATTTCTCTCTCTATCGTGAATCAGTTCATCATATAATCATGAGTTCAGCCTCTGGTGTCTCATTTCTCTCTCTCATGAATCAGTTCATCATATAAACATGATTTCAGTCTCTGGTGTCTCATTTTTCTCTCTATCGTGAATCAGTCCATCAAATAATCATAAGTTCAGTCTCTGGTGTCTCATTTATCTCTCTCTTATGAATCAGTTCATCATATAAACATGAGTTCAGCCTCTGGCGTCTCCTTTCTCTCTCTATCGTGAATCAATTCATCATATAATCATGAGTTCAGCCTCTGGTGTCTCATTTCTCTCTCTATCGTGAATCCGTTCTTCATATAATCATGAGATCAGTCTCTGGCGTCTCATTTCTCTCTCGATCATGAATCAGTTCATCATATAATCATGAGTTCAGCCTCTGGCGTCTCATTTATCTCTCTCTCATGAATCAGTTCATCATATAATCATGAGTTCAGTCTCTGGCGTCTCTATTATCTCTCTCTCATGAATCAGTTCATCATATAAACATGAGTTCAGCCTCTGGCATCTCATTTCTCTCTCTAATGTGAATCAGTTCATCATATAATCATGAGTTCAGCCTTTGGTGTCTCTTTTCTCTCTCTCATGAATCAGTTCATCATATAAACATGAGTTCAGTCTCTGGTGTCTCATTTTTCTCTCTATCGTGAATCATTTCATCATATAATCATAAGTTCAGTCTCTGGTGTCTCATTTATCTCTCTCTTATGAATCAGTTCATCATATAAACATGAGTTCAGTCTCTGGCGTCTCATTTATCTCTCTCTCATGAATCAGTTCATCATATAAACATGAGTTCATCATCTGGCGTCTTATTTATCTCTCTCTCATGAATCAGTTCATCATATAAACATGAGTTCAGCCTCTGGCGTCTCATTTATCTCTCTCTCATGAATCAGTTCATCATATAAACATGAGTTCAGCCTCTGGCGTCTCATTTATCTCTCTCTCATGAATCAGTTCATCATATAAACATGAGTTCAGTCTCTGGCGTCTCATTTATCTCTCTCTCATGAATCAGTTCATCATATAAACATGAGTTCAGTCTCTGGTGTCTCATTTCTCTCTATCATGAATCAGTTCATCATATAAACATGAGTTCAGCCTCTGGCGTCTCATTTATCTCTCTCTCATGAATCAGTTCATCATATAATCATGAGTTCAGTCTCTGGCGTCTCATTTCTCTCTCTCATGAATCAGTTCATCATATAAACGTGAGTTCAGCCTCTGGCGTCTCATTTATCTCTCTCTCATGAATCAGTTCATCATATAAACATGAGTTCAGTCTCTGGTGTCTCATTTCTCTCTATCGTGAATCAGTTAATCATATAATCATGAGTTCAGTCTCTGGTGTCTCATTTCTCTCTCTATCGTGAATCAGTTCATCATATAAACATGAGTTCAGTCTCTGGCGTCTCATTTCTCTCTCTATCGTGAATCAGTTCATCATATAATCATGAGTTCAGTCTCTGGCGTCTCATTTCTCTTCCTCTATCGTGAATCAGTTCATCATATAATCATGAGTTCAGTCTCTGACGTCTCATTTCTCTCTCTATCATGAATCAGATCATCATATAATCATGAGTTCAGTCTCTGGTGTCTCATTTCTCTCTCTCATGAATCAGTTCATCATATAATCATGAGTTCAGTCTCTGGTGTCTCATTTCTCTCTATCATGAATCAGTTCATCATATAAATATGAGTTCAGTCTCTGGCGTGTCATTTCTCTCTCTATCGTGAATCAGTTCATCATATAATCACGAGTTCAGTCTCTGGTGTCTCATTTCTCTCTCTCATGAATCAGTTCATCATATAATCATGAGCTCAGTCTCTGGTGTCTCATTTCTCTCTATCATGAATCAGTTCATCATATAAATATGAGTTCAGTCTCTGGCGTGTCATTTCTCTCTCTCATGAATCAGTTCATCATATAATCATGAGTTCAGTCTCTGGTGTCTCATTTCTCTCTATCATGAATCAGTTCATCATATAAACATGAGTTCAGTCTCTGGCGTGTCATTTCTCTCTCTATCGTGAATCAGTTCATCATATAAATATGAGTTCAGTCTCTGGCGTGTCATTTCTCTCTCTATCATGAATCAGTTCATCATATAAATATGAGTTCAGTCTCTGGCGTGTCATTTCTCTCTCTATCGTGAATCAGTTCATCATATAATCATGAGTTCAGCCTCTGGTGTCTCATTTCTCTCTCTCATGAATCAGTTCATCATATAAACATGAGTTCAGTCTCTGTTGTCTCATTTTTCTCTATATCGTGAATCAGTTCATCATATAATCATAAGTTCAGTCTCTGATGTCTCATTTATCTCTCTCTTATGAATCAGTTCATCATATAAACATGAGTTCAGCCTCTGGCGTCTCATTTCTCTCTCTATCGTGAATCAATTCATCATATAATCATGAGTTCAGCCTCTGGTGTCTCATTTCTCTCTCTCATGAATCAGTTCATCATATAAACATGAGTTCAGTCTCTGGTGTCTCATTTTTCTCTCTATCGTGAATCAGTTCATCATATAATCATAAGTTCAGTCTCTGGTATCTCATTCCTCTCTCTATCGTGAATCAGTTTATCATATAATCATGAGTTCAGTCTCTGGTGTCTCATTTCTCTCTCTATCGTGAATCAGTTCATCATATAATCATGAGTTCAGTCTCTGGCGTCTCATTTCTCTCTCGTTCATGAATCAGTTCATCATATAATCATGAGTTCAGTCTCTGGCGTCTCATTTCTCTCTCTATCATGAATCAGATCATCATATAATCATGAGTTCAGTCTCTGGCGTCTCATTTCTCTGTCTATCATGAATCAGTTCATCATACAATCATGAGTTCAGTCTCTGGTGTCTCATTCCTCTCTCTATCGTGAATCAGTTCATCATATAAACATGAGTTCAGTCTCTGGTGTCTCATTTTTCTCTCTATCGTGAATCAGTTCATCATATAATCATAAGTTCAGTCTCTTGTGTCTCATTCCTCTCTCTATCGTGAATCAGTTCATCATATAAACATGAGTTCAGTCTCTGGCGTCTCATTTCTCTTCCTCTATCATGAATCAGTTCATCATATAAACATGAGTTCAGTGTCTGGCGTCTCATTTCTCTCTCTATCGTGAATCAGTTCATCATATAATCATGAGTTCAGTCTCTGGTGTCTCATTTCTCTCTCTCATGAATCAGTTAATCATATAAACATGAGTTCAGTCTCTGGTGTCTCATTTTGCTCTCTATCATGAATCAGTTCATCATATAATCATAAATTCAGTCTCTGGTGTCTCATTCCTCTCTCTATCGTGAATCAGTTTATCATATAATCATGAGTTCAGTCTCTGGTGTCTCATTTCTCTCTCTATCGTGAATCAGTTCAACATATAAACATGAGTTCAGTCTCTGGTGTCTCATTTCTCTCTCTATCGTGAATCAGTTTTTCATATAATCATGAGTTCAGTCTCTGGCGTCTCATTTCTCTGTCTATCATGAATCAGTTCATCATATAATCATGAGTTCAGTCTCTGGCGTCTCATTTATCTCTCTCTCATGAATCAGTTCATCATATAAACATGAGTTCAGCCTCTGGCGTCTCTTATCTCTCTCTATCGTGAATCAGTTCATCATATAATCATGAGTTCAGTCTCTGGCGTCTCATTTATCTCTCTCTCATGAATCAGTTCATCATATAAACATGAGTTCAGCCTCTGGCGTCTCTTATCTCTCTCTCTCATGAATCAGTTCATCATATAAACATGAGTTCAGTCTCGTGTGTCTCATTTTTCTCTATATCGTGAATCAGTTCATCATATAATCATAAGTTCAGTCTCTGATGTCTCATTTATCTCTCTCTTATGAATCAGTTCATCATATAAATATGAGTTCAGCCTCTGGCGTCTCATTTCTCTCTCTATCGTGAATCAATTCATCATATAATCATGAGTTCAGCCTCTGGTGTCTCATTTCTCTCTCTCATGAATCAGTTCATCATATAAACATGAGTTCAGTCTCTGGTGTCTCATTTTGCTCTCTATCGTGAATCAGTTCATCATATAATCATAAGTTCAGTCTCTGGTGTCTCATTCCTCTCTCTATCGTGAATCAGTTTATCATATAATCATGAGTTCAGTCTCTGGTGTCTCATTTCTCTCTCTATCGTGAATCAGTTCATCATATAAACATGAGTTCAGTCTCTGGTGTCTCATTTCTCTCTCTATCGTGAATCAGTTTTTCATATAATCATGAGTTCAGTCTCTGGCGTCTCATTTCTCTCTCGATCATGAATCAGTTCATCATATAATCATGAGTTCAGTCTCTGGCGTCTCATTTCTCTCTCTATCATGAATCAGTTCATCATATAATCATGAGTTCAGTCTCTGGCGTCTCATTTCTCTGTCTATCATGAATCAGTTCATCATACAATCATGAGTTCAGTCTCTGGTGTCTCATTCCTCTCTCTATCGTTAATCAGTTCATCATATAAACATGAGTTCAGCCTCTGGCGTCTCATTTATCTCTCTCTCATGAATCAGTTCATCATATAATCATGAGTTCAGTCTCTGGCGTCTCATTTATCTCTCTCTCATGAATCAGTTCATCATATAAACATGATTTCAGCCTCTGGCGTCTCATTTCTCTCTCTATCGTGAATCAGTTCATCATATAAACATGAGTTCAGTCTCTGGCGTCTCATTTATCTCTCTCTCATGAATCAGTTCATCATATAAACGTGAGTTCAGCCTCTGGCGTCTCATTTATCTCTCTCTCATGAATCAGTTCATCATATAAACATGAGTTCAGCCCCTGGCGTCTCATTTCTCTCTCTATCGTGAATCAGTTCATCATATAAACATGAGTTAGGCCTCTGGCGTCTCATTTATCTCTCTCTCATGAATCAGTTCATCATATAAACATGAGTTCAGTCTCTGGCGTCTCATTTATCTCTCTCTCATGAATCAGTTCATCATATAAACATGAGTTCAGCCTCTGGCGTCTCATTTCTCTCTCTATCGTGAATCAGTTCATCATATAATCATGAGTTCAGCCTCTGGTGTCTCATTTCTCTCTCTCATGAATCAGTTCATCATATAAACATGAGTTCAGCCTCTGGCGTCTCATTTATCTCGCTCTCATGAATCAGTTAATCATATAAACATGAATTCAGCCTCTGGCGTCTCATTTATCTCTCTCTCATGAATCAGTTCATCATATAAACATGAGTTCAGTCTCTGTCGTCTCATTTATCTCTCTCTCATGAATCAGTTCATCATATAATCATGAGTTCAGTCTCTGGCGTCTCATTTATCTCTCTCTCATGAATCAGTTCATCATATAAACATGAGTTCAGCCTCTGGCGTCTCATTTCTCTCTCTATCGTGAATCAGTTCATCATATAATCATGAGTTCAGCCTCTGGTGTCTCATTTCTCTCTCTCATGAATCAGTTCATCATATAAACATGATTTCAGTCTCTGGTGTCTCATTTTTCTCTCTATCGTGAATCAGTTCATCAAATAATCATAAGTTCAGTCTCTGGTGTCTCATTTTTCTCTCTCTTATGAATCAGTTCATCATATAAACATGAGTTCAGCCTCTGGCGTCTCCTTTCTCTCTCTATCGTGAATCAATTCATCATATAATCATGAGTTCAGCCTCTGGTGTCTCATTTCTCTCTCTATCGTGAATCCGTTCTTCATATAATCATGAGTTCAGTCTCTGGCGTCTCATTTCTCTCTCGATCATGAATCAGTTGATCATATAATCATGAGTTCAGCCTCTGGCGTCTCATTTATCTCTCTCTCATGAATCAGTTCATCATATAATCATGAGTTCAGTCTCTGGCGTCTCATTTATCTCTCTCTCATGAATCAGTTCATCATATAAACATGAGTTCAGCCTCTGGCATCTCATTTCTCTCTCTAATGTGAATCAGTTCATCATATAATCATGAGTTCAGCCTTTGGTGTCTCTTTTCTCTCTCTCATGAATCAGTTCATCATATAAACATGAGTTCAGTCTCTGGTGTCTCATTTTTCTCTCTATCGTAAATCATTTCATCATATAATCATAAGTTCAGTCTCTGGTGTCTCATTTATCTCTCTCTTATGAATCAGTTCATCATATAAACATGAGTTCAGTCTCTGGCGTCTCATTTATCTCTCTCTCATGAATCAGTTCATCATATAAACATGAGTTCAGCATCTGGCGTCTCATTTATCTCTCTCTCATGAATCAGTTCATCATATAAACATGAGTTCAGCCTCTGGCGTCTCATTTATCTCTCTCTCATGAATCAGTTCATCATATAAACATGAGTTCAGTCTCTGGCGTCTCATTTATCTCTCTCTCATGAATCAGTTCATCATATAAACATGAGTTCAGTCTCTGGTGTCTCATTTCTCTCTCTCATGAATCAGTTCATCATATAAACGTGAGTTCAGTCTCTGGTGTCTCATTTCTCTCTATCGTGAATCAGTTCATCATATAATCATGAGTTCAGTCTCTGGCGTCTCATTTCTCTCTCTCATGAATCAGTTCATCATATAAACGTGAGTTCAGCCTCTGGCGTCTCATTTCTCTCTCTATCGTGAATCAGTTCATCATATAAACATGAGTTCAGTCTCTGGCGTCTCATTTCTCTCTCTATCATGAATCAGTTCATCATATAAACATGAGTTCAGTCTCTGGTGTCTCATTTCTCTCTATCGTGAATCAGTTCATCATATAATCATGAGTTCAGTCTCTGGCGTCTCATTTCTCTCTCTCATGAATCAGTTCATCATATAAACGTGAGTTCAGCCTCTGGCGTCTCATTTATCTCTCTCTCATGAATCAGTTCATCATATAAACATGAGTTCAGTCTCTGGTGTCTCATTTCTCTCTATCGTGAATCAGTTCATCATATAATCATGAGTTCAGTCTCTGGTGTCTCATTTCTCTCTCTATCGTGAATCAGTTCATCATATAAACATGAGTTCAGTCTCTGGCGTCTCATTTCTCTCTCTATCGTGAATCAGTTCATCATATAATCATGAGTTCAGGCTCTGGCGTCTCATTTCTCTTCCTCTATCGTGAATCAGTTCATCATATAATCATGAGTTCAGTCTCTGACGTCTCATTTCTCTCTCTATCATGAATCAGATCATCATATAATCATGAGTTCAGTCTCTGGTGTCTCATTTCTCTCTCTCATGAATCAGTTCATCATATAATCATGAGTTCAGTCTCTGGTGTCTCATTTCTCTCTATCATGAATCAGTTCATCATATAAACATGAGTTCAGTCTCTGGCGTGTCATTTCTCTCTCTATCGTGAATCAGTTCATCATATAAATATGAGTTCAGTCTCTGGCGTGTCATTTCTCTCTCTATCATGAATCAGTTCATCATATAAATATGAGTTCAGTCTCTGGCGTGTCATTTCTCTCTCTATCGTGAATCAGTTCATCATATAAACATGAGTTCAGTCTCTGGCGTGTCATTTCTCTCTCTCATGAATCAGTTCATCATATAATCATGAGTTCAGTCTCTGGTGTCTCATTTCTCTCTATCATGAATCAGTTCATCATATAAACATGAGTTCAGTCTCTGGCGTGTCATTTCTCTCTCTATCGTGAATCAGTTCATCATATAAATATGAGTTCAGTCTCTGGCGTGTCATTTCTCTCTCTATCATGAATCAGTTCATCATATAAATATGAGTTCAGTCTCTGGCGTGTCATTTCTCTCTCTATCGTGAATCAGTTCATCATATAATCATGAGTTCAGCCTCTGGTGTCTCATTTCTCTCTCTCATGAATCAGTTCATCATATAAACATGAGTTCAGTCTCTGTTGTCTCATTTTTCTCTATATCGTGAATCAGTTCATCATATAATCATAAGTTCAGTCTCTGATGTCTCATTTATCTCTCTCTTATGAATCAGTTCATCATATAAACATGAGTTCAGCCTCTGGCGTCTCATTTCTCTCTCTATCGTGAATCAATTCATCGTATAATCATGAGTTCAGCCTCTGGTGTCTCATTTCTCTCTCTCATGAAACAGTTCATCATATAAACATGAGTTCAGTCTCTGGTGTCTCATTTTTCTCTCTATCGTGAATCAGTTCATCATATAATCATAAGTTCAGTCTCTGGTATCTCATTCCTCTCTATATCGTGAATCAGTTCATCATATAATCATAAGTTCAGTCTCTGATGTCTCATTTATCTCTCTCTTATGAATCAGTTCATCATATAAACATGAGTTCAGCCTCTGGCGTCTCATTTCTCTCTCTATCGTGAATCAATTCATCGTATAATCATGAGTTCAGCCTCTGGTGTCTCATTTCTCTCTCTCATGAAACAGTTCATCATATAAACATGAGTTCAGTCTCTGGTGTCTCATTTTTCTCTCTATCGTGAATCAGTTCATCATATAATCATAAGTTCAGTCTCTGGTATCTCATTCCTCTCTCTATCGTGAATCAGTTCATCATATAATCATGAGTTCAGTCTCTGGTGTCTCATTTCTCTCTCTATCATGAATCAGTTCATCATATAATCATGAGTTCAGTCTCTGGCGTCTCATTTCTCTCTCGATCATGAATCAGTTCATCATATAATCATGAGTTCAGTCTCTGGCGTCTCATTTCTCTCTCTATCATGAATCAGATCATCATATAATCATGAGTTCAGTCTCTGGCGTCTCATTTCTCTGTCTATCATGAATCAGTTCATCATACAATCATGAGTTCAGTCTCTGGTGTCTCATTTATCTCTCTATCGTGAATCAGTTCATCATATAAACATGAGTTCAGTCTCTGGCGTCTCATTTATCTCTCTCTCATGAATCAGTTCATCATATAAACATGAGTTCAGCATCTGGCGTCTCATTTATCTCTCTCTCATGAATCAGTTCATCATATAAACATGAGTTCAGCCTCTGGCGTCTCATTTATCTCTCTCTCATGAATCAGTTCATCATATAAACATGAGTTCAGCCTCTGGCGTCTCATTTATCTCTCTCTCATGAATCAGTTCATCATATAAACATGAGTTCAGTCTCTGGCGTCTCATTTATCTCTCTCTCATGAATCAGTTCATCATATAAACATGAGTTCAGTCTCTGGTGTCTCATTTCTCTCTCTCATGAATCAGTTCATCATATAAACGTGAGTTCAGCCTCTGGCGTCTCATTTATCTCTCTCTCATGAATCAGTTCATCATATAAACATGAGTTCAGTCTCTGGCGTCTCATTTCTCTCTCTCATGAATCAGTTCATCATATAAACGTGAGTTCAGCCTCTGGCGTCTCATTTATCTCTCTCTCATGAATCAGTTCATCATATAAACATGAGTTCAGTCTCTGGTGTCTCATTTCTCTCTATCGTGAATCAGTTCATCATATAATCATGAGTTCAGTCTCTGGTGTCTCATTTCTCTCTCTATCGTGAATCAGTTCATCATATAATCATGAGTTCAGGCTCTGGCGTCTCATTTCTCTCTCTATCATGAATAAGATCATCATATAATCATGAGTTCAGTCTCTGGTGTCTCATTTCTCTCTCTCATGAATCAGTTCATCATATAATCATGAGTTCAGTCTCTGGTGTCTCATTTCTCTCTATCATGAATCAGTTCATCATATAAATATGAGTTCAGTCTCTGGCGTGTCATTTCTCTCTCTATCGTGAATCAGTTCATCATATAATCACGAGGTCAGTCTCTGGTGTCTCATTTCTCTCTCTCATGAATCAGTTCATCATATAATCATGAGTTCAGTCTCTGGTGTCTCATTTCTCTCTATCATGAATCAGTTCATCATATAAATATGAGTTCAGTCTCTGGCGTGTCATTTCTCTCTCTCATGAATCAGTTCATCATATAATCATGAGTTCAGTCTCTGGTGTCTCATTTCTCTCTATCATGAATCAGTTCATCATATAAACATGAGTTCAGTCTCTGGCGTGTCATTTCTCTCTCTATCGTGAATCAGTTCATCATATAAATATGAGTTCAGTCTCTGGCGTGTCATTTCTCTCTCTATCGTGAATCAGTTCATCATATAAACATGAGTTCAGTCTCTGTTGTCTCATTTTTCTCTATATCGTGAATCAGTTCATCATATAATCATAAGTTCAGTCTCTGATGTCTCATTTATCTCTCTCTTATGAATCAGTTCATCATATAAACATGAGTTCAGCCTCTGGCGTCTCATTTCTCTCTCTATCGTGAATCAATTCATCATATAATCATGAGTTCAGCCTCTGGTGTCTCATTTCTCTCTCTCATGAAACAGTTCATCATATAAACATGAGTTCAGTCTCTGGTGTCTCATTTTTCTCTCTATCGTGAATCAGTTCATCATATAATCATAAGTTCAGTCTCTGGTATCTCATTCCTCTCTCTATCGTGAATCAGTTTATCATATAATCATGAGTTCAGTCTCTGGTGTCTCATTTCTCTCTCTATCGTGAATCAGTTCATCATATAATCATGAGTTTAGTCTCTGGCGTCTCATTTCTCTCTCGTTCATGAATCAGTTTATCATATAATCATGAGTTCAGTCTCTGGCGTCTCATTTCTCTCTCTATCATGAATCAGATCATCATATAATCATGAGTTCAGTCTCTGGCGTCTCATTTCTCTGTCTATCATGAATCAGTTCATCATACAATCATGAGTTCAGTCTCTGGTGTCTCATTCCTCTCTCTATCGTGAATCAGTTCATCATATAAACATGAGTTCAGTCTCTGGTGTCTCATTTTTCTCTCTATCGTGAATCAGTTCATCATATAATCATAAGTTCAGTCTCTTGTGTCTCATTCCTCTCTCTATCGTGAATCAGTTCATCATATAAACATGAGTTCAGTCTCTGGCGTCTCATTTCTCTTCCTCTATCATGAATCAGTTCATCATATAAACATGAGTTCAGTGTCTGGCGTCTCATTTCTCTCTCTATCGTGAATCAGTTCATCATATAATCATGAGTTCAGTCTCTGGTGTCTCATTTCTCTCTCTCATGAATCAGTTCATCATATAAACATGAGTTCAGTCTCTGGTGTCTCATTTTGCTCTCTATCATGAATCAGTTCATCATATAATCATGAGTTCAGTCTCTGGTGTCTCATTTCTCTCTATCATGAATCAGTTCATCATATAAATATGAGTTCAGTCTCTGGCGTGTCATTTCTCTCTCTCATGAATCAGTTCATCATATAATCATGAGTTCAGTCTCTGGTGTCTCATTTCTCTCTATCATGAATCAGTTCATCATATAAACATGAGTTCAGTCTCTGGCGTGTCATTTCTCTCTCTATCATGAATCAGTTCATCATATAAATATGAGTTCAGTCTCTGGCGTGTCATTTCTCTCTCTATCATGAATCAGTTCATCATATAAATATGAGTTCAGTCTCTGGCGTGTCATTTCTCTCTCTATCGTGAATCAGTTCATCATATAATCATGAGTTCAGTCTCTGGTGTCTCATTTCTCTCTCTCATGAATCAGTTCATCATATAAACATGAGTTCAGTCTCTGTTGTCTCATTTTTCTCTATATCGTGAATCAGTTCATCATATAATCATAAGTTCAGTCTCTGATGTCTCATTTATCTCTCTCTTATGAATCAGTTCATCATATAAACATGAGTTCAGCCTCTGGCGTCTCATTTCTCTCTCTATCGTGAATCAATTCATCGTATAATCATGAGTTCAGCCTCTGGTGTCTCATTTCTCTCTCTCATGAAACAGTTCATCATATAATCATAAGTTCAGTCTCTGGTATCTCATTCCTCTCTCTATCGTGAATCAGTTTATCATATAATCATGAGTTCAGTCTCTGGTGTCTCATTTCTCTCTCTATCATGAATCAGTTCATCATATAATCATGAGTTCAGTCTCTGGCGTCTCATTTCTCTCTCGATCATGAATCAGTTCATCATATAATCATGAGTTCAGTCTCTGGCGTCTCATTTCTCTCTCTATCATGAATCAGATCATCATATAATCATGAGTTCAGTCTCTGGCGTCTCATTTCTCTGTCTATCATGAATCAGTTCATCATACAATCATGAGTTCAGTCTCTGGTGTCTCATTCCTCTCTCTATCGTGAATCAGTTCATCATATAAACATGAGTTCAGTCTCTGGCGTCTCATTTATCTCTCTCTCATGAATCAGTTCATCATATAAACATGAGTTCAGCATCTGGCGTCTCATTTATCTCTCTCTCATGAATCAGTTCATCATATAAACATGAGTTCAGTCTCTGGCGTCTCATTTATCTCTCTCTCATGAATCAGTTCATCATATAAACATGAGTTCAGTCTCTGGCGTCTCATTTATCTCTCTCTCATGAATCAGTTCATCATATAAACATGAGTTCAGCCTCTGGCGTCTCATTTATCTCTCTCTCATGAATCAGTTCATCATATAAACATGAGTTCAGTCTCTGGCGTCTCATTTATCTCTCTCTCATGAATCAGTTCATCATATAAACATGAGTTCAGTCTCTGGTGTCTCATTTCTCTCTCTCATGAATCAGTTCATCATATAAACGTGAGTTCAGCCTCTGGCGTCTCATTTATCTCTCTCTCATGAATCAGTTCATCATATAAACATGAGTTCAGTCTCTGGTGTCTCATTTCTCTCTATCGTGAATCAGTTCATCATATAATCATGAGTTCAGTCTCTGGCGTCTCATTTCTCTCTCTCATGAATCAGTTCATCATATAAACGTGAGTTCAGCCTCTGGCGTCTCATTTATCTCTCTCTCATGAATCAGTTCATCATATAAACATGAGTTCAGTCTCTGGTGTCTCATTTCTCTCTATCGTGAATCAGTTCATCATATAATCATGAGTTCAGTCTCTGGTGTCTCATTTCTCTCTCTATCGTGAATCAGTTCATCATATAAACATGAGTTCAGTCTCTGGCGTCTCATTTCTCTCTCTATCGTGAATCAGTTCATCATATAATCATGAGTTCAGGCTCTGGCGTCTCATTTCTCTTCCTCTATCGTGAATCAGTTCATCATATAATCATGAGTTCAGTCTCTGACGTCTCATTTCTCTCTCTATCATGAATCAGATCATCATATAATCATGAGTTCAGTCTCTGGTGTCTCATTTCTCTCTATCATGAATCAGTTCATCATATAAATATGAGTTCAGTCTCTGGCGTGTCATTTCTCTCTCTATCGTGAATCAGTTCATCATATAATCACGAGGTCAGTCTCTGGTGTCTCATTTCTCTCTCTCATGAATCAGTTCATCATATAATCATGAGTTCAGTCTCTGGTGTCTCATTTCTCTCTATCATGAATCAGTTCATCATATAAATATGAGTTCAGTCTCTGGCGTGTCATTTCTCTCTCTCATGAATCAGTTCATCATATAATCATGAGTTCAGTCTCTGGTGTCTCATTTCTCTCTATCATGAATCAGTTCATCATATAAACATGAGTTCAGTCTCTGGCGTGTCATTTCTCTCTCTATCGTGAATCAGTTCATCATATAAATATGAGTTCAGTCTCTGGCGTGTCATTTCTCTCTCTATCGTGAATCAGTTCATCATATAATCATGAGTTCAGCCTCTGGTGTCTCATTTCTCTCTCTCATGAATCAGTTCATCATATAAACATGAATTCAGTCTCTGTTGTCTCATTTTTCTCTATATCGTGAATCAGTTCATCATATAATCATAAGTTCAGTCTCTGATGTCTCATTTATCTCTCTCTTATGAATCAGTTCATCATATAAACATGAGTTCAGCCTCTGGCGTCTCATTTCTCTCTCTATCGTGAATCAATTCATCATATAATCATGAGTTCAGCCTCTGGTGTCTCATTTCTCTCTCTCATGAAACAGTTCATCATATAAACATGAGTTCAGTCTCTGGTGTCTCATTTTTCTCTCTATCGTGAATCAGTTCATCATATAATCATAAGTTCAGTCTCTGGTATCTCATTCCTCTCTCTATCGTGAATCAGTTTATCATATAATCATGAGTTCAGTCTCTGGTGTCTCATTTCTCTCTCTATCGTGAATCAGTTCATCATATAATCATGAGTTCAGTCTCTGGCGTCTCATTTCTCTCTCGTTCATGAATCAGTTCATCATATAATCATGAGTTCAGTCTCTGGCGTCTCATTTCTCTCTCTATCATGAATCAGATCATCATATAATCATGAGTTCAGTCTCTGGCGTCTCATTTCTCTGTCTATCATGAATCAGTTCATCATACAATCATGAGTTCAGTCTCTGGTGTCTCATTCCTCTCTCTATCGTGAATCAGTTCATCATATAAACATGAGTTCAGTCTCTGGTGTCTCATTTTTCTCTCTATCGTGAATCAGTTCATCATATAATCATAAGTTCAGTCTCTTGTGTCTCATTCCTCTCTCTATCGTGAATCAGTTCATCATATAATCATGAGTTCAGTCTCTGGTGTCTCATTTCTCTCTATCATGAATCAGTTCATCATATAAACATGAGTTCAGTCTCTGGCGTGTCATTTCTCTCTCTATCGTGAATCAGTTCATCATATAAATATGAGTTCAGTCTCTGGCGTGTCATTTCTCTCTCTATCGTGAATCAGTTCATCATATAAACATGAGTTCAGTCTCTGTTGTCTCATTTTTCTCTATATCGTGAATCAGTTCATCATATAATCATAAGTTCAGTCTCTGATGTCTCATTTATCTCTCTCTTATGAATCAGTTCATCATATAAACATGAGTTCAGCCTCTGGCGTCTCATTTCTCTCTCTATCGTGAATCAATTCATCATATAATCATGAGTTCAGCCTCTGGTGTCTCATTTCTCTCTCTCATGAAACAGTTCATCATATAAACATGAGTTCAGTCTCTGGTGTCTCATTTTTCTCTCTATCGTGAATCAGTTCATCATATAATCATAAGTTCAGTCTCTGGTATCTCATTCCTCTCTCTATCGTGAATCAGTTTATCATATAATCATGAGTTCAGTCTCTGGTGTCTCATTTCTCTCTCTATCGTGAATCAGTTCATCATATAATCATGAGTTTAGTCTCTGGCGTCTCATTTCTCTCTCGTTCATGAATCAGTTTATCATATAATCATGAGTTCAGTCTCTGGCGTCTCATTTCTCTCTCTATCATGAATCAGATCATCATATAATCATGAGTTCAGTCTCTGGCGTCTCATTTCTCTGTCTATCATGAATCAGTTCATCATACAATCATGAGTTCAGTCTCTGGTGTCTCATTCCTCTCTCTATCGTGAATCAGTTCATCATATAAACATGAGTTCAGTCTCTGGTGTCTCATTTTTCTCTCTATCGTGAATCAGTTCATCATATAATCATAAGTTCAGTCTCTTGTGTCTCATTCCTCTCTCTATCGTGAATCAGTTCATCATATAAACATGAGTTCAGTCTCTGGCGTCTCATTTCTCTTCCTCTATCATGAATCAGTTCATCATATAAACATGAGTTCAGTGTCTGGCGTCTCATTTCTCTCTCTATCGTGAATCAGTTCATCATATAATCATGAGTTCAGTCTCTGGTGTCTCATTTCTCTCTCTCATGAATCAGTTCATCATATAAACATGAGTTCAGTCTCTGGTGTCTCATTTTGCTCTCTATCATGAATCAGTTCATCATATAATCATGAGTTCAGTCTCTGGTGTCTCATTTCTCTCTATCATGAATCAGTTCATCATATAAATATGAGTTCAGTCTCTGGCGTGTCATTTCTCTCTCTCATGAATCAGTTCATCATATAATCATGAGTTCAGTCTCTGGTGTCTCATTTCTCTCTATCATGAATCAGTTCATCATATAAACATGAGTTCAGTCTCTGGCGTGTCATTTCTCTCTCTATCATGAATCAGTTCATCATATAAATATGAGTTCAGTCTCTGGCGTGTCATTTCTCTCTCTATCATGAATCAGTTCATCATATAAATATGAGTTCAGTCTCTGGCGTGTCATTTCTCTCTCTATCGTGAATCAGTTCATCATATAATCATGAGTTCAGTCTCTGGTGTCTCATTTCTCTCTCTCATGAATCAGTTCATCATATAAACATGAGTTCAGTCTCTGTTGTCTCATTTTTCTCTATATCGTGAATCAGTTCATCATATAATCATAAGTTCAGTCTCTGATGTCTCATTTATCTCTCTCTTATGAATCAGTTCATCATATAAACATGAGTTCAGCCTCTGGCGTCTCATTTCTCTCTCTATCGTGAATCAATTCATCGTATAATCATGAGTTCAGCCTCTGGTGTCTCATTTCTCTCTCTCATGAAACAGTTCATCATATAATCATAAGTTCAGTCTCTGGTATCTCATTCCTCTCTCTATCGTGAATCAGTTTATCATATAATCATGAGTTCAGTCTCTGGTGTCTCATTTCTCTCTCTATCATGAATCAGTTCATCATATAATCATGAGTTCAGTCTCTGGCGTCTCATTTCTCTCTCGATCATGAATCAGTTCATCATATAATCATGAGTTCAGTCTCTGGCGTCTCATTTCTCTCTCTATCATGAATCAGATCATCATATAATCATGAGTTCAGTCTCTGGCGTCTCATTTCTCTGTCTATCATGAATCAGTTCATCATACAATCATGAGTTCAGTCTCTGGTGTCTCATTCCTCTCTCTATCGTGAATCAGTTCATCATATAAACATGAGTTCAGTCTCTGGCGTCTCATTTATCTCTCTCTCATGAATCAGTTCATCATATAAACATGAGTTCAGCATCTGGCGTCTCATTTATCTCTCTCTCATGAATCAGTTCATCATATAAACATGAGTTCAGCCTCTGGCGTCTCATTTATCTCTCTCTCATGAATCAGTTCATCATATAAACATGAGTTCAGCCTCTGGCGTCTCATTTATCTCTCTCTCATGAATCAGTTCATCATATAAACATGAGTTCAGTCTCTGGCGTCTCATTTATCTCTCTCTCATGAATCAGTTCATCATATAAACATGAGTTCAGTCTCTGGTGTCTCATTTCTCTCTCTCATGAATCAGTTCATCATATAAACGTGAGTTCAGCCTCTGGCGTCTCATTTATCTCTCTCTCATGAATCAGTTCATCATATAAACATGAGTTCAGTCTCTGGTGTCTCATTTCTCTCTATCGTGAATCAGTTCATCATATAATCATGAGTTCAGTCTCTGGCGTCTCATTTCTCTCTCTCATGAATCAGTTCATCATATAAACGTGAGTTCAGCCTCTGGCGTCTCATTTATCTCTCTCTCATGAATCAGTTCATCATATAAACATGAGTTCAGTCTCTGGTGTCTCATTTCTCTCTATCGTGAATCAGTTCATCATATAATCATGAGTTCAGTCTCTGGTGTCTCATTTCTCTCTCTATCGTGAATCAGTTCATCATATAAACATGAGTTCAGTCTCTGGCGTCTCATTTCTCTCTCTATCGTGAATCAGTTCATCATATAATCATGAGTTCAGGCTCTGGCGTCTCATTTCTCTTCCTCTATCGTGAATCAGTTCATCATATAATCATGAGTTCAGTCTCTGACGTCTCATTTCTCTCTCTATCATGAATCAGATCATCATATAATCATGAGTTCAGTCTCTGGTGTCTCATTTCTCTCTATCATGAATCAGTTCATCATATAAATATGAGTTCAGTCTCTGGCGTGTCATTTCTCTCTCTATCGTGAATCAGTTCATCATATAATCACGAGGTCAGTCTCTGGTGTCTCATTTCTCTCTCTCATGAATCAGTTCATCATATAATCATGAGTTCAGTCTCTGGTGTCTCATTTCTCTCTATCATGAATCAGTTCATCATATAAATATGAGTTCAGTCTCTGGCGTGTCATTTCTCTCTCTCATGAATCAGTTCATCATATAATCATGAGTTCAGTCTCTGGTGTCTCATTTCTCTCTATCATGAATCAGTTCATCATATAAACATGAGTTCAGTCTCTGGCGTGTCATTTCTCTCTCTATCGTGAATCAGTTCATCATATAAATATGAGTTCAGTCTCTGGCGTGTCATTTCTCTCTCTATCGTGAATCAGTTCATCATATAATCATGAGTTCAGCCTCTGGTGTCTCATTTCTCTCTCTCATGAATCAGTTCATCATATAAACATGAATTCAGTCTCTGTTGTCTCATTTTTCTCTATATCGTGAATCAGTTCATCATATAATCATAAGTTCAGTCTCTGATGTCTCATTTATCTCTCTCTTATGAATCAGTTCATCATATAAACATGAGTTCAGCCTCTGGCGTCTCATTTCTCTCTCTATCGTGAATCAATTCATCATATAATCATGAGTTCAGCCTCTGGTGTCTCATTTCTCTCTCTCATGAAACAGTTCATCATATAAACATGAGTTCAGTCTCTGGTGTCTCATTTTTCTCTCTATCGTGAATCAGTTCATCATATAATCATAAGTTCAGTCTCTGGTATCTCATTCCTCTCTCTATCGTGAATCAGTTTATCATATAATCATGAGTTCAGTCTCTGGTGTCTCATTTCTCTCTCTATCGTGAATCAGTTCATCATATAATCATGAGTTCAGTCTCTGGCGTCTCATTTCTCTCTCGTTCATGAATCAGTTCATCATATAATCATGAGTTCAGTCTCTGGCGTCTCATTTCTCTCTCTATCATGAATCAGATCATCATATAATCATGAGTTCAGTCTCTGGCGTCTCATTTCTCTGTCTATCATGAATCAGTTCATCATACAATCATGAGTTCAGTCTCTGGTGTCTCATTCCTCTCTCTATCGTGAATCAGTTCATCATATAAACATGAGTTCAGTCTCTGGTGTCTCATTTTTCTCTCTATCGTGAATCAGTTCATCATATAATCATAAGTTCAGTCTCTTGTGTCTCATTCCTCTCTCTATCGTGAATCAGTTCATCATATAAACATGAGTTCAGTCTCTGGCGTCTCATTTCTCTCTCTATCGTGAATCAGTTCATCATATAATCATGAGTTCAGTCTCTGGTGTCTCATTCCTCTCTCTCATGAATCAGTTCATCATATAAACATGAGTTCAGTCTCTGGTGTCTCATTTTGCTCTCTATCATGAATCAGTTCATCATATAATCATAAATTCAGTCTCTGGTGTCTCATTCCTCTCTCTATCGTGAATCAGTTTATCATATAATCATGAGTTCAGTCTCTGGTGTCTCATTTCTCTCTCTATCGTGAATCAGTTCAACATATAAACATGAGTTCAGTCTCTGGTGTCTCATTTCTCTCTCTATCGTGAATCAGTTTTTCATATAATCATGAGTTCAGTCTCTGGCGTCTCATTTCTCTGTCTATCATGAATCAGTTCATCATATAATCATGAGTTCAGTCTCTGGCGTCTCATTTATCTCTCTCTCATGAATCAGTTCATCATATAAACATGAGTTCAGCCTCTGGCGTCTCTTATCTCTCTCTATCGTGAATCAGTTCATCATATAAACATGAGTTCAGCCTCTGGCGTCTCATTTATCTCTCTCTCATGAATCAGTTCATCATATAAACATGAGTTCAGCCCCTGGCGTCTCATTTCTCTCTCTATCGTGAATCAGTTCATCATATAAACATGAGTTCAGCCTCTGGCGTCTCTTATCTCTCTCTATCGTGAATCAGTTCATCATATAAACATGAGTTCAGCCTCTGGCGTCTCATTTCTCTCTCTATCGTGAATCAATTCATCGTATAATCATGAGTTCAGCCTCTGGTGTCTCATTTCTCTCTCTCATGAAACAGTTCATCATATAATCATAAGTTCAGTCTCTGGTATCTCATTCCTCTCTCTATCGTGAATCAGTTTATCATATAATCATGAGTTCAGTCTCTGGTGTCTCATTTCTCTCTCTATCATGAATCAGTTCATCATATAATCATGAGTTCAGTCTCTGGCGTCTCATTTCTCTCTCGATCATGAATCAGTTCATCATATAATCATGAGTTCAGTCTCTGGCGTCTCATTTCTCTCTCTATCATGAATCAGATCATCATATAATCATGAGTTCAGTCTCTGGCGTCTCATTTCTCTGTCTATCATGAATCAGTTCATCATACAATCATGAGTTCAGTCTCTGGTGTCTCATTCCTCTCTCTATCGTGAATCAGTTCATCATATAAACATGAGTTCAGTCTCTGGCGTCTCATTTATCTCTCTCTCATGAATCAGTTCATCATATAAACATGAGTTCAGCATCTGGCGTCTCATTTATCTCTCTCTCATGAATCAGTTCATCATATAAACATGAGTTCAGCCTCTGGCGTCTCATTTATCTCTCTCTCATGAATCAGTTCATCATATAAACATGAGTTCAGCCTCTGGCGTCTCATTTATCTCTCTCTCATGAATCAGTTCATCATATAAACATGAGTTCAGTCTCTGGCGTCTCATTTATCTCTCTCTCATGAATCAGTTCATCATATAAACATGAGTTCAGTCTCTGGTGTCTCATTTCTCTCTCTCATGAATCAGTTCATCATATAAACGTGAGTTCAGCCTCTGGCGTCTCATTTATCTCTCTCTCATGAATCAGTTCATCATATAAACATGAGTTCAGTCTCTGGTGTCTCATTTCTCTCTATCGTGAATCAGTTCATCATATAATCATGAGTTCAGTCTCTGGCGTCTCATTTCTCTCTCTCATGAATCAGTTCATCATATAAACGTGAGTTCAGCCTCTGGCGTCTCATTTATCTCTCTCTCATGAATCAGTTCATCATATAAACATGAGTTCAGTCTCTGGTGTCTCATTTCTCTCTATCGTGAATCAGTTCATCATATAATCATGAGTTCAGTCTCTGGTGTCTCATTTCTCTCTCTATCGTGAATCAGTTCATCATATAAACATGAGTTCAGTCTCTGGCGTCTCATTTCTCTCTCTATCGTGAATCAGTTCATCATATAATCATGAGTTCAGGCTCTGGCGTCTCATTTCTCTTCCTCTATCGTGAATCAGTTCATCATATAATCATGAGTTCAGTCTCTGACGTCTCATTTCTCTCTCTATCATGAATCAGATCATCATATAATCATGAGTTCAGTCTCTGGTGTCTCATTTCTCTCTATCATGAATCAGTTCATCATATAAATATGAGTTCAGTCTCTGGCGTGTCATTTCTCTCTCTATCGTGAATCAGTTCATCATATAATCACGAGGTCAGTCTCTGGTGTCTCATTTCTCTCTCTCATGAATCAGTTCATCATATAATCATGAGTTCAGTCTCTGGTGTCTCATTTCTCTCTATCATGAATCAGTTCATCATATAAATATGAGTTCAGTCTCTGGCGTGTCATTTCTCTCTCTCATGAATCAGTTCATCATATAATCATGAGTTCAGTCTCTGGTGTCTCATTTCTCTCTATCATGAATCAGTTCATCATATAAACATGAGTTCAGTCTCTGGCGTGTCATTTCTCTCTCTATCGTGAATCAGTTCATCATATAAATATGAGTTCAGTCTCTGGCGTGTCATTTCTCTCTCTATCGTGAATCAGTTCATCATATAATCATGAGTTCAGCCTCTGGTGTCTCATTTCTCTCTCTCATGAATCAGTTCATCATATAAACATGAATTCAGTCTCTGTTGTCTCATTTTTCTCTATATCGTGAATCAGTTCATCATATAATCATAAGTTCAGTCTCTGATGTCTCATTTATCTCTCTCTTATGAATCAGTTCATCATATAAACATGAGTTCAGCCTCTGGCGTCTCATTTCTCTCTCTATCGTGAATCAATTCATCATATAATCATGAGTTCAGCCTCTGGTGTCTCATTTCTCTCTCTCATGAAACAGTTCATCATATAAACATGAGTTCAGTCTCTGGTGTCTCATTTTTCTCTCTATCGTGAATCAGTTCATCATATAATCATAAGTTCAGTCTCTGGTATCTCATTCCTCTCTCTATCGTGAATCAGTTTATCATATAATCATGAGTTCAGTCTCTGGTGTCTCATTTCTCTCTCTATCGTGAATCAGTTCATCATATAATCATGAGTTCAGTCTCTGGCGTCTCATTTCTCTCTCGTTCATGAATCAGTTCATCATATAATCATGAGTTCAGTCTCTGGCGTCTCATTTCTCTCTCTATCATGAATCAGATCATCATATAATCATGAGTTCAGTCTCTGGCGTCTCATTTCTCTGTCTATCATGAATCAGTTCATCATACAATCATGAGTTCAGTCTCTGGTGTCTCATTCCTCTCTCTATCGTGAATCAGTTCATCATATAAACATGAGTTCAGTCTCTGGTGTCTCATTTTTCTCTCTATCGTGAATCAGTTCATCATATAATCATAAGTTCAGTCTCTTGTGTCTCATTCCTCTCTCTATCGTGAATCAGTTCATCATATAAACATGAGTTCAGTCTCTGGCGTCTCATTTCTCTCTCTATCGTGAATCAGTTCATCATATAATCATGAGTTCAGTCTCTGGTGTCTCATTTCTCTCTCTCATGAATCAGTTCATCATATAAACATGAGTTCAGTCTCTGGTGTCTCATTTTGCTCTCTATCATGAATCAGTTCATCATATAATCATAAATTCAGTCTCTGGTGTCTCATTCCTCTCTCTATCGTGAATCAGTTTATCATATAATCATGAGTTCAGTCTCTGGTGTCTCATTTCTCTCTCTATCGTGAATCAGTTCAACATATAAACATGAGTTCAGTCTCTGGTGTCTCATTTCTCTCTCTATCGTGAATCAGTTTTTCATATAATCATGAGTTCAGTCTCTGGCGTCTCATTTCTCTGTCTATCATGAATCAGTTCATCATATAATCATGAGTTCAGTCTCTGGCGTCTCATTTATCTCTCTCTCATGAATCAGTTCATCATATAAACATGAGTTCAGCCTCTGGCGTCTCTTATCTCTCTCTATCGTGAATCAGTTCATCATATAAACATGAGTTCAGCCTCTGGCGTCTCATTTATCTCTCTCTCATGAATCAGTTCATCATATAAACATGAGTTCAGCCCCTGGCGTCTCATTTCTCTCTCTATCGTGAATCAGTTCATCATATAAACATGAGTTCAGCCTCTGGCGTCTCTTATCTCTCTCTATCGTGAATCAGTTCATCATATAAACATGAGTTCAGCCTCTGGCGTCTCATTTATCTCTCTCTCATGAATCAGTTCATCATATAATCATAAGTTCAGCCCCTGGCGTCTCATTTCTCTCTCTATCGTGAATCAGTTCATCATATAAACATGAGTTCAGCCTCTGGCGTCTCATTTATCTCTCTCTCATGAATCAGTTCATCATATAAACATGAGTTCAGTCTCTGGCGTCTCATTTCTCTCTCTATCGTGAATCAGTTCATCATATAATCATGAGTTCAGTCTCTGGTGTCTCATTTCTCTCTCTCATGAATCAGTTCATCATATAAACATGAGTTCAGTCTCTGGTGTCTCATTTTGCTCTCTATCATGAATCAGTTCATCATATAATCATAAATTCAGTCTCTGGTGTCTCATTCCTCTCTCTATCGTGAATCAGTTTATCATATAATCATGAGTTCAGTCTCTGGTGTCTCATTTCTCTCTCTATCGTGAATCAGTTCAACATATAAACATGAGTTCAGTCTCTGGTGTCTCATTTCTCTCTCTATCGTGAATCAGTTTTTCATATAATCATGAGTTCAGTCTCTGGCGTCTCATTTCTCTGTCTATCATGAATCAGTTCATCATATAATCATGAGTTCAGTCTCTGGCGTCTCATTTATCTCTCTCTCATGAATCAGTTCATCATATAAACATGAGTTCAGCCTCTGGCGTCTCTTATCTCTCTCTATCGTGAATCAGTTCATCATATAAACATGAGTTCAGCCTCTGGCGTCTCATTTATCTCTCTCTCATGAATCAGTTCATCATATAAACATGAGTTCAGCCCCTGGCGTCTCATTTCTCTCTCTATCGTGAATCAGTTCATCATATAAACATGAGTTCAGCCTCTGGCGTCTCATTTATCTCTCTCTCATGAATCAGTTCATCATATAAACATGAGTTCAGCCCCTGGCGTCTCATTTCTCTCTCTATCGTGAATCAGTTCATCATATAAACATGAGTTCAGCCCCTGGCGTCTCATTTCTCTCTCTCTCATGAATCAGTTCATCATATAAACATGAGTTCAGCCCCTGGCGTCTCATTTATCTCTCTCTCATGAATCAGTTCATCATATAAACATGAGTTCAGTCTCTGGCGTCTCATTTATCTCTCTCTCATGAATCAGTTCATCATATAAACATGAGTTCAGCCTCTGGCGTCTCATTTCTCTCTCTATCGTGAATCAGTTCATCATATAATCATGAGTTCAGCCTCTGGTGTCTCATTTCTCTCTCTCATGAATCAGTTCATCATATAAACATGAGTTCAGCCTCTGGCGTCTCATTTATCTCGCTCTCATGAATCAGTTAATCATATAAACATGAATTCAGCCTCTGGCGTCTCATTTATCTCTCTCTCATGAATCAGTTCATCATATAAACATGAGTTCAGTCTCTGTCGTCTCATTTATCTCTCTCTCATGAATCAGTTCATCATATAATCATGAGTTCAGTCTCTGGCGTCTCATTTATCTCTCTCTCATGAATCAGTTCATCATATAAACATGATTTCAGTCTCTGGTGTCTCATTTTTCTCTCTATCGTGAATCAGTTCATCAAATAATCATAAGTTCAGTCTCTGGTGTCTCATTTTTCTCTCTCTTATGAATCAGTTCATCATATAAACATGAGTTCAGCCTCTGGCGTCTCCTTTCTCTCTCTATCGTGAATCAATTCATCATATAATCATGAGTTCAGCCTCTGGTGTCTCATTTCTCTCTCTATCGTGAATCCGTTCTTCATATAATCATGAGTTCAGTCTCTGGCGTCTCATTTCTCTCTCGATCATAAATCAGTTGATCATATAATCATGAGTTCAGCCTCTGGCGTCTCATTTATCTCTCTCTCATGAATCAGTTCATCATATAATCATGAGTTCAGTCTCTGGCGTCTCATTTATCTCTCTCTCATGAATCAGTTCATCATATAAACATGAGTTCAGCCTCTGGCATCTCATTTCTCTCTCTAATGTGAATCAGTTCATCATATAATCATGAGTTCAGCCTTTGGTGTCTCTTTTCTCTCTCTCATGAATCAGTTCATCATATAAACATGAGTTCAGTCTCTGGTGTCTCATTTTTCTCTCTATCGTGAATCATTTCATCATATAATCATAAGTTCAGTCTCTGGTGTCTCATTTATCTCTCTCTTATGAATCAGTTCATCATATAAACATGAGTTCAGTCTCTGGCGTCTCATTTATCTCTCTCTCATGAATCAGTTCATCATATAAACATGAGTTCAGCATCTGGCGTCTCATTTATCTCTCTCTCATGAATCAGTTCATCATATAAACATGAGTTCAGCCTCTGGCGTCTCATTTATCTCTCTCTCATGAATCAGTTCATCATATAAACATGAGTTCAGCCTCTGGCGTCTCATTTATCTCTCTCTCATGAATCAGTTCATCAAATAAACATGAGTTCAGTCTCTGGCGTCTCATTTATCTCTCTCTCATGAATCAGTTCATCATATAAACATGAGTTCAGTCTCTGGTGTCTCATTTCTCTCTCTATCGTGAATCAGTTCATCATATAATCATGAGTTCAGCCTCTGGTGTCTCATTTCTCTCTCTCATGAATCAGTTCATCATATAAACATGATTTCAGTCTCTGGTGTCTCATTTTTCTCTCTATCGTGAATCAGTTCATCAAATAATCATAAGTTCAGTCTCTGGTGTCTCATTTATCTCTCTCTTATGAATCAGTTCATCATATAAACATGAGTTCAGCCTCTGGCGTCTCCTTTCTCTCTCTATCGTGAATCAATTCATCATATAATCATGAGTTCAGCCTCTGGTGTCTCATTTCTCTCTCTATCGTGAATCCGTTCTTCATATAATCATGAGATCAGTCTCTGGCGTCTCATTTCTCTCTCGATCATGAATCAGTTGATCATATAATCATGAGTTCAGCCTCTGGCGTCTCATTTATCTCTCTCTCATGAATCAGTTCATCATATAATCATGAGTTCAGTCTCTGGCGTCTCTATTATCTCTCTCTCATGAATCAGTTCATCATATAAACATGAGTTCAGCCTCTGGCATCTCATTTCTCTCTCTAATGTGAATCAGTTCATCATATAATCATGAGTTCAGCCTTTGGTGTCTCTTTTCTCTCTCTCATGAATCAGTTCATCATATAAACATGAGTTCAGTCTCTGGTGTCTCATTTTTCTCTCTATCGTGAATCATTTCATCATATAATCATAAGTTCAGTCTCTGGTGTCTCATTTATCTCTCTCTTATGAATCAGTTCATCATATAAACATGAGTTCAGTCTCTGGCGTCTCATTTATCTCTCTCTCATGAATCAGTTCATCATATAAACATGAGTTCAGCATCTGGCGTCTTATTTATCTCTCTCTCATGAATCAGTTCATCATATAAACATGAGTTCAGCCTCTGGCGTCTCATTTATCTCTCTCTCATGAATCAGTTCATCATATAAACATGAGTTCAGCCTCTGGCGTCTCATTTATCTCTCTCTCATGAATCAGTTCATCATATAAACATGAGTTCAGTCTCTGGCGTCTCATTTATCTCTCTCTCATGAATCAGTTCATCATATAAACATGAGTTCAGTCTCTGGTGTCTCATTTCTCTCTATCATGAATCAGTTCATCATATAAACATGAGTTCAGCCTCTGGCGTCTCATTTATCTCTCTCTCATGAATCAGTTCATCATATAATCATGAGTTCAGTCTCTGGCGTCTCATTTCTCTCTCTCATGAATCAGTTCATCATATAAACGTGAGTTCAGCCTCTGGCGTCTCATTTATCTCTCTCTCATGAATCAGTTCATCATATAAACATGAGTTCAGTCTCTGGTGTCTCATTTCTCTCTATCGTGAATCAGTTAATCATATAATCATGAGTTCAGTCTCTGGTGTCTCATTTCTCTCTCTATCGTGAATCAGTTCATCATATAAACATGAGTTCAGTCTCTGGCGTCTCATTTCTCTCTCTATCGTGAATCAGTTCATCATATAATCATGAGTTCAGTCTCTGGCGTCTCATTTCTCTTCCTCTATCGTGAATCAGTTCATCATATAATCATGAGTTCAGTCTCTGACGTCTCATTTCTCTCTCTATCATGAATCAGATCATCATATAATCATGAGTTCAGTCTCTGGTGTCTCATTTCTCTCTCTCATGAATCAGTTCATCATATAATCATGAGTTCAGTCTCTGGTGTCTCATTTCTCTCTATCATGAATCAGTTCATCATATAAATATGAGTTCAGTCTCTGGCGTGTCATTTCTCTCTCTATCGTGAATCAGTTCATCATATAATCACGAGTTCAGTCTCTGGTGTCTCATTTCTCTCTCTCATGAATCAGTTCATCATATAATCATGAGCTCAGTCTCTGGTGTCTCATTTCTCTCTATCATGAATCAGTTCATCATATAAATATGAGTTCAGTCTCTGGCGTGTCATTTCTCTCTCTCATGAATCAGTTCATCATATAATCATGAGTTCAGTCTCTGGTGTCTCATTTCTCTCTATCATGAATCAGTTCATCATATAAACATGAGTTCAGTCTCTGGCGTGTCATTTCTCTCTCTATCGTGAATCAGTTCATCATATAAATATGAGTTCAGTCTCTGGCGTGTCATTTCTCTCTCTATCATGAATCAGTTCATCATATAAATATGAGTTCAGTCTCTGGCGTGTCATTTCTCTCTCTATCGTGAATCAGTTCATCATATAATCATGAGTTCAGCCTCTGGTGTCTCATTTCTCTCTCTCATGAATCAGTTCATCATATAAACATGAGTTCAGTCTCTGTTGTCTCATTTTTCTCTATATCGTGAATCAGTTCATCATATAATCATAAGTTCAGTCTCTGATGTCTCATTTATCTCTCTCTTATGAATCAGTTCATCATATAAACATGAGTTCAGCCTCTGGCGTCTCATTTCTCTCTCTATCGTGAATCAATTCATCATATAATCATGAGTTCAGCCTCTGGTGTCTCATTTCTCTCTCTCATGAATCAGTTCATCATATAAACATGAGTTCAGTCTCTGGTGTCTCATTTTTCTCTCTATCGTGAATCAGTTCATCATATAATCATAAGTTCAGTCTCTGGTATCTCATTCCTCTCTCTATCGTGAATCAGTTTATCATATAATCATGAGTTCAGTCTCTGGTGTCTCATTTCTCTCTCTATCGTGAATCAGTTCATCATATAATCATGAGTTCAGTCTCTGGCGTCTCATTTCTCTCTCGTTCATGAATCAGTTCATCATATAATCATGAGTTCAGTCTCTGGCGTCTCATTTCTCTCTCTATCATGAATCAGATCATCATATAATCATGAGTTCAGTCTCTGGCGTCTCATTTCTCTGTCTATCATGAATCAGTTCATCATACAATCATGAGTTCAGTCTCTGGTGTCTCATTCCTCTCTCTATCGTGAATCAGTTCATCATATAAACATGAGTTCAGTCTCTGGTGTCTCATTTTTCTCTCTATCGTGAATCAGTTCATCATATAATCATAAGTTCAGTCTCTTGTGTCTCATTCCTCTCTCTATCGTGAATCAGTTCATCATATAAACATGAGTTCAGTCTCTGGCGTCTCATTTCTCTTCCTCTATCATGAATCAGTTCATCATATAAACATGAGTTCAGTGTCTGGCGTCTCATTTCTCTCTCTATCGTGAATCAGTTCATCATATAATCATGAGTTCAGTCTCTGGTGTCTCATTTCTCTCTCTCATGAATCAGTTAATCATATAAACATGAGTTCAGTCTCTGGTGTCTCATTTTGCTCTCTATCATGAATCAGTTCATCATATAATCATAAATTCAGTCTCTGGTGTCTCATTCCTCTCTCTATCGTGAATCAGTTTATCATATAATCATGAGTTCAGTCTCTGGTGTCTCATTTCTCTCTCTATCGTGAATCAGTTCAACATATAAACATGAGTTCAGTCTCTGGTGTCTCATTTCTCTCTCTATCGTGAATCAGTTTTTCATATAATCATGAGTTCAGTCTCTGGCGTCTCATTTCTCTGTCTATCATGAATCAGTTCATCATATAATCATGAGTTCAGTCTCTGGCGTCTCATTTATCTCTCTCTCATGAATCAGTTCATCATATAAACATGAGTTCAGCCTCTGGCGTCTCTTATCTCTCTCTATCGTGAATCAGTTCATCATATAATCATGAGTTCAGTCTCTGGCGTCTCATTTATCTCTCTCTCATGAATCAGTTCATCATATAAACATGAGTTCAGCCTCTGGCGTCTCTTATCTCTCTCTCTCATGAATCAGTTCATCATATAAACATGAGTTCAGTCTCGTGTGTCTCATTTTTCTCTATATCGTGAATCAGTTCATCATATAATCATAAGTTCAGTCTCTGATGTCTCATTTATCTCTCTCTTATGAATCAGTTCATCATATAAATATGAGTTCAGCCTCTGGCGTCTCATTTCTCTCTCTATCGTGAATCAATTCATCATATAATCATGAGTTCAGCCTCTGGTGTCTCATTTCTCTCTCTCATGAATCAGTTCATCATATAAACATGAGTTCAGTCTCTGGTGTCTCATTTTGCTCTCTATCGTGAATCAGTTCATCATATAATCATAAGTTCAGTCTCTGGTGTCTCATTCCTCTCTCTATCGTGAATCAGTTTATCATATAATCATGAGTTCAGTCTCTGGTGTCTCATTTCTCTCTCTATCGTGAATCAGTTCATCATATAAACATGAGTTCAGTCTCTGGTGTCTCATTTCTCTCTCTATCGTGAATCAGTTTTTCATATAATCATGAGTTCAGTCTCTGGCGTCTCATTTCTCTCTCGATCATGAATCAGTTCATCATATAATCATGAGTTCAGTCTCTGGCGTCTCATTTCTCTCTCTATCATGAATCAGTTCATCATATAATCATGAGTTCAGTCTCTGGCGTCTCATTTCTCTGTCTATCATGAATCAGTTCATCATACAATCATGAGTTCAGTCTCTGGTGTCTCATTCCTCTCTCTATCGTTAATCAGTTCATCATATAAACATGAGTTCAGCCTCTGGCGTCTCATTTATCTCTCTCTCATGAATCAGTTCATCATATAATCATGAGTTCAGTCTCTGGCGTCTCATTTATCTCTCTCTCATGAATCAGTTCATCATATAAACATGATTTCAGCCTCTGGCGTCTCATTTCTCTCTCTATCGTGAATCAGTTCATCATATAAACATGAGTTCAGCCTCTGGCGTCTCATTTCTCTCTCTATCGTGAATCAGTTCATCATATAAACATGAGTTCAGTCTCTGGCGTCTCATTTATCTCTCTCTCATGAATCAGTTCATCATATAAACGTGAGTTCAGCCTCTGGCGTCTCATTTATCTCTCTCTCATGAATCAGTTCATCATATAAACATGAGTTCAGCCCCTGGCGTCTCATTTCTCTCTCTATCGTGAATCAGTTCATCATATAAACATGAGTTCAGCCTCTGGCGTCTCATTTATCTCTCTCTCATGAATCAGTTCATCATATAAACATGAGTTCAGTCTCTGGCGTCTCATTTATCTCTCTCTCATGAATCAGTTCATCATATAAACATGAGTTCAGCCTCTGGCGTCTCATTTCTCTCTCTATCGTGAATCAGTTCATCATATAATCATGAGTTCAGCCTCTGGTGTCTCATTTCTCTCTCTCATGAATCAGTTCATCATATAAACATGAGTTCAGCCTCTGGCGTCTCATTTATCTCGCTCTCATGAATCAGTTAATCATATAAACATGAATTCAGCCTCTGGCGTCTCATTTATCTCTCTCTCATGAATCAGTTCATCATATAAACATGAGTTCAGTCTCTGTCGTCTCATTTATCTCTCTCTCATGAATCAGTTCATCATATAATCATGAGTTCAGTCTCTGGCGTCTCATTTATCTCTCTCTCATGAATCAGTTCATCATATAAACATGAGTTCAGCCTCTGGCGTCTCATTTCTCTCTCTATCGTGAATCAGTTCATCATATAATCATGAGTTCAGCCTCTGGTGTCTCATTTCTCTCTCTCATGAATCAGTTCATCATATAAACATGATTTCAGTCTCTGGTGTCTCATTTTTCTCTCTATCGTGAATCAGTTCATCAAATAATCATAAGTTCAGTCTCTGGTGTCTCATTTTTCTCTCTCTTATGAATCAGTTCATCATATAAACATGAGTTCAGCCTCTGGCGTCTCCTTTCTCTCTCTATCGTGAATCAATTCATCATATAATCATGAGTTCAGCCTCTGGTGTCTCATTTCTCTCTCTATCGTGAATCCGTTCTTCATATAATCATGAGTTCAGTCTCTGGCGTCTCATTTCTCTCTCGATCATGAATCAGTTGATCATATAATCATGAGTTCAGCCTCTGGCGTCTCATTTATCTCTCTCTCATGAATCAGTTCATCATATAATCATGAGTTCAGTCTCTGGCGTCTCATTTATCTCTCTCTCATGAATCAGTTCATCATATAAACATGAGTTCAGCCTCTGGCATCTCATTTCTCTCTCTAATGTGAATCAGTTCATCATATAATCATGAGTTCAGCCTTTGGTGTCTCTTTTCTCTCTCTCATGAATCAGTTCATCATATAAACATGAGTTCAGTCTCTGGTGTCTCATTTTTCTCTCTATCGTAAATCATTTCATCATATAATCATAAGTTCAGTCTCTGGTGTCTCATTTATCTCTCTCTTATGAATCAGTTCATCATATAAACATGAGTTCAGTCTCTGGCGTCTCATTTATCTCTCTCTCATGAATCAGTTCATCATATAAACATGAGTTCAGCATCTGGCGTCTCATTTATCTCTCTCTCATGAATCAGTTCATCATATAAACATGAGTTCAGCCTCTGGCGTCTCATTTATCTCTCTCTCATGAATCAGTTCATCATATAAACATGAGTTCAGCCTCTGGCGTCTCATTTATCTCTCTCTCATGAATCAGTTCATCATATAAACATGAGTTCAGTCTCTGGCGTCTCATTTATCTCTCTCTCATGAATCAGTTCATCATATAAACATGAGTTCAGTCTCTGGTGTCTCATTTCTCTCTCTCATGAATCAGTTCATCATATAAACGTGAGTTCAGTCTCTGGTGTCTCATTTCTCTCTATCGTGAATCAGTTCATCATATAATCATGAGTTCAGTCTCTGGCGTCTCATTTCTCTCTCTCATGAATCAGTTCATCATATAAACGTGAGTTCAGCCTCTGGCGTCTCATTTCTCTCTCTATCGTGAATCAGTTCATCATATAAACATGAGTTCAGTCTCTGGCGTCTCATTTCTCTCTCTATCATGAATCAGTTCATCATATAAACATGAGTTCAGTCTCTGGTGTCTCATTTCTCTCTATCGTGAATCAGTTCATCATATAATCATGAGTTCAGTCTCTGGCGTCTCATTTCTCTCTCTCATGAATCAGTTCATCATATAAACGTGAGTTCAGCCTCTGGCGTCTCATTTATCTCTCTCTCATGAATCAGTTCATCATATAAACATGAGTTCAGTCTCTGGTGTCTCATTTCTCTCTATCGTGAATCAGTTCATCATATAATCATGAGTTCAGTCTCTGGTGTCTCATTTCTCTCTCTATCGTGAATCAGTTCATCATATAAACATGAGTTCAGTCTCTGGCGTCTCATTTCTCTCTCTATCGTGAATCAGTTCATCATATAATCATGAGTTCAGGCTCTGGCGTCTCATTTCTCTTCCTCTATCGTGAATCAGTTCATCATATAATCATGAGTTCAGTCTCTGACGTCTCATTTCTCTCTCTATCATGAATCAGATCATCATATAATCATGAGTTCAGTCTCTGGTGTCTCATTTCTCTCTCTCATGAATCAGTTCATCATATAATCATGAGTTCAGTCTCTGGTGTCTCATTTCTCTCTATCATGAATCAGTTCATCATATAAACATGAGTTCAGTCTCTGGCGTGTCATTTCTCTCTCTATCGTGAATCAGTTCATCATATAAATATGAGTTCAGTCTCTGGCGTGTCATTTCTCTCTCTATCATGAATCAGTTCATCATATAAATATGAGTTCAGTCTCTGGCGTGTCATTTCTCTCTCTATCGTGAATCAGTTCATCATATAAACATGAGTTCAGTCTCTGGCGTGTCATTTCTCTCTCTCATGAATCAGTTCATCATATAATCATGAGTTCAGTCTCTGGTGTCTCATTTCTCTCTATCATGAATCAGTTCATCATATAAACATGAGTTCAGTCTCTGGCGTGTCATTTCTCTCTCTATCGTGAATCAGTTCATCATATAAATATGAGTTCAGTCTCTGGCGTGTCATTTCTCTCTCTATCATGAATCAGTTCATCATATAAATATGAGTTCAGTCTCTGGCGTGTCATTTCTCTCTCTATCGTGAATCAGTTCATCATATAATCATGAGTTCAGCCTCTGGTGTCTCATTTCTCTCTCTCATGAATCAGTTCATCATATAAACATGAGTTCAGTCTCTGTTGTCTCATTTTTCTCTATATCGTGAATCAGTTCATCATATAATCATAAGTTCAGTCTCTGATGTCTCATTTATCTCTCTCTTATGAATCAGTTCATCATATAAACATGAGTTCAGCCTCTGGCGTCTCATTTCTCTCTCTATCGTGAATCAATTCATCGTATAATCATGAGTTCAGCCTCTGGTGTCTCATTTCTCTCTCTCATGAAACAGTTCATCATATAAACATGAGTTCAGTCTCTGGTGTCTCATTTTTCTCTCTATCGTGAATCAGTTCATCATATAATCATAAGTTCAGTCTCTGGTATCTCATTCCTCTCTATATCGTGAATCAGTTCATCATATAATCATAAGTTCAGTCTCTGATGTCTCATTTATCTCTCTCTTATGAATCAGTTCATCATATAAACATGAGTTCAGCCTCTGGCGTCTCATTTCTCTCTCTATCGTGAATCAATTCATCGTATAATCATGAGTTCAGCCTCTGGTGTCTCATTTCTCTCTCTCATGAAACAGTTCATCATATAAACATGAGTTCAGTCTCTGGTGTCTCATTTTTCTCTCTATCGTGAATCAGTTCATCATATAATCATAAGTTCAGTCTCTGGTATCTCATTCCTCTCTCTATCGTGAATCAGTTCATCATATAATCATGAGTTCAGTCTCTGGTGTCTCATTTCTCTCTCTATCATGAATCAGTTCATCATATAATCATGAGTTCAGTCTCTGGCGTCTCATTTCTCTCTCGATCATGAATCAGTTCATCATATAATCATGAGTTCAGTCTCTGGCGTCTCATTTCTCTCTCTATCATGAATCAGATCATCATATAATCATGAGTTCAGTCTCTGGCGTCTCATTTCTCTGTCTATCATGAATCAGTTCATCATACAATCATGAGTTCAGTCTCTGGTGTCTCATTTATCTCTCTATCGTGAATCAGTTCATCATATAAACATGAGTTCAGTCTCTGGCGTCTCATTTATCTCTCTCTCATGAATCAGTTCATCATATAAACATGAGTTCAGCATCTGGCGTCTCATTTATCTCTCTCTCATGAATCAGTTCATCATATAAACATGAGTTCAGCCTCTGGCGTCTCATTTATCTCTCTCTCATGAATCAGTTCATCATATAAACATGAGTTCAGCCTCTGGCGTCTCATTTATCTCTCTCTCATGAATCAGTTCATCATATAAACATGAGTTCAGTCTCTGGCGTCTCATTTATCTCTCTCTCATGAATCAGTTCATCATATAAACATGAGTTCAGTCTCTGGTGTCTCATTTCTCTCTCTCATGAATCAGTTCATCATATAAACGTGAGTTCAGCCTCTGGCGTCTCATTTATCTCTCTCTCATGAATCAGTTCATCATATAAACATGAGTTCAGTCTCTGGCGTCTCATTTCTCTCTCTCATGAATCAGTTCATCATATAAACGTGAGTTCAGCCTCTGGCGTCTCATTTATCTCTCTCTCATGAATCAGTTCATCATATAAACATGAGTTCAGTCTCTGGTGTCTCATTTCTCTCTATCGTGAATCAGTTCATCATATAATCATGAGTTCAGTCTCTGGTGTCTCATTTCTCTCTCTATCGTGAATCAGTTCATCATATAATCATGAGTTCAGGCTCTGGCGTCTCATTTCTCTTCCTCTATCGTGAATCAGTTCATCATATAATCATGAGTTCAGTCTCTGACGTCTCATTTCTCTCTCTATCATGAATCAGATCATCATATAATCATGAGTTCAGTCTCTGGTGTCTCATTTCTCTCTCTCATGAATCAGTTCATCATATAATCATGAGTTCAGTCTCTGGTGTCTCATTTCTCTCTATCATGAATCAGTTCATCATATAAATATGAGTTCAGTCTCTGGCGTGTCATTTCTCTCTCTATCGTGAATCAGTTCATCATATAATCACGAGGTCAGTCTCTGGTGTCTCATTTCTCTCTCTCATGAATCAGTTCATCATATAATCATGAGTTCAGTCTCTGGTGTCTCATTTCTCTCTATCATGAATCAGTTCATCATATAAATATGAGTTCAGTCTCTGGCGTGTCATTTCTCTCTCTCATGAATCAGTTCATCATATAATCATGAGTTCAGTCTCTGGTGTCTCATTTCTCTCTATCATGAATCAGTTCATCATATAAACATGAGTTCAGTCTCTGGCGTGTCATTTCTCTCTCTATCGTGAATCAGTTCATCATATAAATATGAGTTCAGTCTCTGGCGTGTCATTTCTCTCTCTATCGTGAATCAGTTCATCATATAAACATGAGTTCAGTCTCTGTTGTCTCATTTTTCTCTATATCGTGAATCAGTTCATCATATAATCATAAGTTCAGTCTCTGATGTCTCATTTATCTCTCTCTTATGAATCAGTTCATCATATAAACATGAGTTCAGCCTCTGGCGTCTCATTTCTCTCTCTATCGTGAATCAATTCATCATATAATCATGAGTTCAGCCTCTGGTGTCTCATCTCTCTCTCTCATGAAACAGTTCATCATATAAACATGAGTTCAGTCTCTGGTGTCTCATTTTTCTCTCTATCGTGAATCAGTTCATCATATAATCATAAGTTCAGTCTCTGGTATCTCATTCCTCTCTCTATCGTGAATCAGTTTATCATATAATCATGAGTTCAGTCTCTGGTGTCTCATTTCTCTCTCTATCGTGAATCAGTTCATCATATAATCATGAGTTTAGTCTCTGGCGTCTCATTTCTCTCTCGTTCATGAATCAGTTTATCATATAATCATGAGTTCAGTCTCTGGCGTCTCATTTCTCTCTCTATCATGAATCAGATCATCATATAATCATGAGTTCAGTCTCTGGCGTCTCATTTCTCTGTCTATCATGAATCAGTTCATCATACAATCATGAGTTCAGTCTCTGGTGTCTCATTCCTCTCTCTATCGTGAATCAGTTCATCATATAAACATGAGTTCAGTCTCTGGTGTCTCATTTTTCTCTCTATCGTGAATCAGTTCATCATATAATCATAAGTTCAGTCTCTTGTGTCTCATTCCTCTCTCTATCGTGAATCAGTTCATCATATAAACATGAGTTCAGTCTCTGGCGTCTCATTTCTCTTCCTCTATCATGAATCAGTTCATCATATAAACATGAGTTCAGTGTCTGGCGTCTCATTTCTCTCTCTATCGTGAATCAGTTCATCATATAATCATGAGTTCAGTCTCTGGTGTCTCATTTCTCTCTCTCATGAATCAGTTCATCATATAAACATGAGTTCAGTCTCTGGTGTCTCATTTTGCTCTCTATCATGAATCAGTTCATCATATAATCATGAGTTCAGTCTCTGGTGTCTCATTTCTCTCTATCATGAATCAGTTCATCATATAAATATGAGTTCAGTCTCTGGCGTGTCATTTCTCTCTCTCATGAATCAGTTCATCATATAATCATGAGTTCAGTCTCTGGTGTCTCATTTCTATCTATCATGAATCAGTTCATCATATAAACATGAGTTCAGTCTCTGGCGTGTCATTTCTCTCTCTATCTTGAATCAGTTCATCATATAAATATGAGTTCAGTCTCTGGCGTGTCATTTCTCTCTCTATCATGAATCAGTTCATCATATAAATATGAGTTCAGTCTCTGGCGTGTCATTTCTCTCTCTATCGTGAATCAGTTCATCATATAATCATGAGTTCAGTCTCTGGTGTCTCATTTCTCTCTCTCATGAATCAGTTCATCATATAAACATGAGTTCAGTCTCTGTTGTCTCATTTTTCTCTATATCGTGAATCAGTTCATCATATAATCATAAGTTCAGTCTCTGATGTCTCATTTATCTCTCTCTTATGAATCAGTTCATCATATAAACATGAGTTCAGCCTCTGGCGTCTCATTTCTCTCTCTATCGTGAATCAATTCATCGTATAATCATGAGTTCAGCCTCTGGTGTCTCATTTCTCTCTCTCATGAAACAGTTCATCATATAATCATAAGTTCAGTCTCTGGTATCTCATTCCTCTCTCTATCGTGAATCAGTTTATCATATAATCATGAGTTCAGTCTCTGGCGTCTCATTTCTCTCTCTATCGTGAATCAGTTCATCATATAATCATGAGTTCAGTCTCTGGCGTCTCATTTCTCTCTCGATCATGAATCAGTTCATCATATAATCATGAGTTCAGTCTCTGGCGTCTCATTTCTCTCTCTATCATGAATCAGATCATCATATAATCATGAGTTCAGTCTCTGGCGTCTCATTTCTCTGTCTATCATGAATCAGTTCATCATACAATCATGAGTTCAGTCTCTGGTGTCTCATTCCTCTCTCTATCGTGAATCAGTTCATCATATAAACATGAGTTCAGTCTCTGGCGTCTCATTTATCTCTCTCTCATGAATCAGTTCATCATATAAACATGAGTTCAGCATCTGGCGTCTCATTTATCTCTCTCTCATGAATCAGTTCATCATATAAACATGAGTTCAGCCTCTGGCGTCTCATTTATCTCTCTCTCATGAATCAGTTCATCATATAAACATGAGTTCAGCCTCTGGCGTCTCATTTATCTCTCTCTCATGAATCAGTTCATCATATAAACATGAGTTCAGTCTCTGGCGTCTCATTTATCTCTCTCTCATGAATCAGTTCATCATATAAACATGAGTTCAGTCTCTGGTGTCTCATTTCTCTCTCTCATGAATCAGTTCATCATATAAACGTGAGTTCAGCCTCTGGCGTCTCATTTATCTCTCTCTCATGAATCAGTTCATCATATAAACATGAGTTCAGTCTCTGGTGTCTCATTTCTCTCTATCGTGAATCAGTTCATCATATAATCATGAGTTCAGTCTCTGGCGTCTCATTTCTCTCTCTCATGAATCAGTTCATCATATAAACGTGAGTTCAGCCTCTGGCGTCTCATTTATCTCTCTCTCATGAATCAGTTCATCATATAAACATGAGTTCAGTCTCTGGTGTCTCATTTCTCTCTATCGTGAATCAGTTCATCATATAATCATGAGTTCAGTCTCTGGTGTCTCATTTCTCTCTCTATCGTGAATCAGTTCATCATATAAACATGAGTTCAGTCTCTGGCGTCTCATTTCTCTCTCTATCGTGAATCAGTTCATCATATAATCATGAGTTCAGGCTCTGGCGTCTCATTTCTCTTCCTCTATCGTGAATCAGTTCATCATATAATCATGAGTTCAGTCTCTGACGTCTCATTTCTCTCTCTATCATGAATCAGATCATCATATAATCATGAGTTCAGTCTCTGGTGTCTCATTTCTCTCTATCATGAATCAGTTCATCATATAAATATGAGTTCAGTCTCTGGCGTGTCATTTCTCTCTCTATCGTGAATCAGTTCATCATATAATCACGAGGTCAGTCTCTGGTGTCTCATTTCTCTCTCTCATGAATCAGTTCATCATATAATCATGAGTTCAGTCTCTGGTGTCTCATTTCTCTCTATCATGAATCAGTTCATCATATAAATATGAGTTCAGTCTCTGGCGTGTCATTTCTCTCTCTCATGAATCAGTTCATCATATAATCATGAGTTCAGTCTCTGGTGTCTCATTTCTCTCTATCATGAATCAGTTCATCATATAAACATGAGTTCAGTCTCTGGCGTCTCATTTCTCTCTCTATCGTGAATCAGTTCATCATATAATCATGAGTTCAGCCTCTGGTGTCTCATTTCTCTCTCTCATGAATCAGTTCATCATATAAACATGAATTCAGTCTCTGTTGTCTCATTTTTCTCTATATCGTGAATCAGTTCATCATATAATCATAAGTTCAGTCTCTGATGTCTCATTTATCTCTCTCTTATGAATCAGTTCATCATATAAACATGAGTTCAGCCTCTGGCGTCTCATTTCTCTCTCTATCGTGAATCAATTCATCATATAATCATGAGTTCAGCCTCTGGTGTCTCATTTCTCTCTCTCATGAAACAGTTCATCATATAAACATGAGTTCAGTCTCTGGTGTCTCATTTTTCTCTCTATCGTGAATCAGTTCATCATATAATCATAAGTTCAGTCTCTGGTATCTCATTCCTCTCTCTATCGTGAATCAGTTTATCATATAATCATGAGTTCAGTCTCTGGTGTCTCATTTCTCTCTCTATCGTGAATCAGTTCATCATATAATCATGAGTTCAGTCTCTGGCGTCTCATTTCTCTCTCGTTCATGAATCAGTTCATCATATAATCATGAGTTCAGTCTCTGGCGTCTCATTTCTCTCTCTATCATGAATCAGATCATCATATAATCATGAGTTCAGTCTCTGGCGTCTCATTTCTCTCTCTATCGTGAATCAGTTCATCATATAAACATGAGTTCAGTCTCTGGTGTCTCATTTTTCTCTCTATCGTGAATCAGTTCATCATATAATCATAAGTTCAGTCTCTTGTGTCTCATTCCTCTCTCTATCGTGAATCAGTTCATCATATAAACATGAGTTCAGTCTCTGGCGTCTCATTTCTCTTCCTCTATCATGAATCAGTTCATCATATAAACATGAGTTCAGTGTCTGGCGTCTCATTTCTCTCTCTATCGTGAATCAGTTCATCATATAATCATGAGTTCAGTCTCTGGTGTCTCATTTCTCTCTCTCATGAATCAGTTCATCATATAAACATGAGTTCAGTCTCTGGTGTCTCATTTTGCTCTCTATCATGAATCAGTTCATCATATAATCATAAATTCAGTCTCTGGTGTCTCATTCCTCTCTCTATCGTGAATCAGTTTATCATATAATCATGAGTTCAGTCTCTGGTGTCTCATTTCTCTCTCTATCGTGAATCAGTTCAACATATAAACATGAGTTCAGTCTCTGGTGTCTCATTTCTCTCTCTATCGTGAATCAGTTTTTCATATAATCATGAGTTCAGTCTCTGGCGTCTCATTTCTCTGTCTATCATGAATCAGTTCATCATATAATCATGAGTTCAGTCTCTGGCGTCTCATTTATCTCTCTCTCATGAATCAGTTCATCATATAAACATGAGTTCAGCCTCTGGCGTCTCTTATCTCTCTCTATCGTGAATCAGTTCATCATATAATCATGAGTTCAGCCTCTGGTGTCTCATTTCTCTCTCTCATGAATCAGTTCATCATATAAACATGAGTTCAGTCTCGTGTGTCTCATTTTTCTCTATATCGTGAATCAGTTCATCATATAATCATAAGTTCAGTCTCTGATGTCTCATTTATCTCTCTCTTATGAATCAGTTCATCATATAAATATGAGTTCAGCCTCTGGCGTCTCATTTCTCTCTCTATCGTGAATCAATTCATCATATAATCATGAGTTCAGCCTCTGGTGTCTCATTTCTCTCTCTCATGAATCAGTTCATCATATAAACATGAGTTCAGTCTCTGGTGTCTCATTTTGCTCTCTATCGTGAATCAGTTCATCATATAATCATAAGTTCAGTCTCTGGTGTCTCATTCCTCTCTCTATCGTGAATCAGTTTATCATATAATCATGAGTTCAGTCTCTGGTGTCTCATTTCTCTCTCTATCGTGAATCAGTTCATCATATAAACATGAGTTCAGTCTCTGGTGTCTCATTTCTCTCTCTATCGTGAATCAGTTTTTCATATAATCATGAGTTCAGTCTCTGGCGTCTCATTTCTCTCTCGATCATGAATCAGTTCATCATATAATCATGAGTTCAGTCTCTGGCGTCTCATTTCTCTCTCTATCATGAATCAGTTCATCATATAATCATGAGTTCAGTCTCTGGCGTCTCATTTCTCTGTCTATCATGAATCAGTTCATCATACAATCATGAGTTCAGTCTCTGGTGTCTCATTCCTCTCTCTATCGTTAATCAGTTCATCATATAAACATGAGTTCAGCCTCTGGCGTCTCATTTATCTCTCTCTCATGAATCAGTTCATCATATAATCATGAGTTCAGTCTCTGGCGTCTCATTTATCTCTCTCTCATGAATCAGTTCATCATATAAACATGAGTTCAGCCTCTGGCGTCTCATTTCTCTCTCTATCGTGAATCAGTTCATCATATAAACATGAGTTCAGTCTCTGGCGTCTCATTTATCTCTCTCTCATGAATCAGTTCATCATATAAACGTGAGTTCAGCCTCTGGCGTCTCATTTATCTCTCTCTCATGAATCAGTTCATCATATAAACATGAGTTCAGCCCCTGGCGTCTCATTTCTCTCTCTATCGTGAATCAGTTCATCATATAAACATGAGTTCAGCCTCTGGCGTCTCATTTATCTCTCTCTCATGAATCAGTTCATCATATAAACATGAGTTCAGCCCCTGGCGTCTCATTTCTCTCTCTATCGTGAATCAGTTCATCATATAAACATGAGTTCAGCCCCTGGCGTCTCATTTCTCTCTCTCTCATGAATCAGTTCATCATATAAACATGAGTTCAGCCCCTGGCGTCTCATTTATCTCTCTCTCATGAATCAGTTCATCATATAAACATGAGTTCAGTCTCTGGCGTCTCATTTATCTCTCTCTCATGAATCAGTTCATCATATAAACATGAGTTCAGCCTCTGGCGTCTCATTTCTCTCTCTATCGTGAATCAGTTCATCATATAATCATGAGTTCAGCCTCTGGTGTCTCATTTCTCTCTCTCATGAATCAGTTCATCATATAAACATGAGTTCAGCCTCTGGCGTCTCATTTATCTCGCTCTCATGAATCAGTTAATCATATAAACATGAATTCAGCCTCTGGCGTCTCATTTATCTCTCTCTCATGAATCAGTTCATCATATAAACATGAGTTCAGTCTCTGTCGTCTCATTTATCTCTCTCTCATGAATCAGTTCATCATATAATCATGAGTTCAGTCTCTGGCGTCTCATTTATCTCTCTCTCATGAATCAGTTCATCATATAAACATGATTTCAGTCTCTGGTGTCTCATTTTTCTCTCTATCGTGAATCAGTTCATCAAATAATCATAAGTTCAGTCTCTGGTGTCTCATTTTTCTCTCTCTTATGAATCAGTTCAACATATAAACATGAGTTCAGTCTCTGGTGTCTCATTTCTCTCTCTATCGTGAATCAGTTTTTCATATAATCATGAGTTCAGTCTCTGGCGTCTCATTTCTCTGTCTATCATGAATCAGTTCATCATATAATCATGAGTTCAGTCTCTGGCGTCTCATTTATCTCTCTCTCATGAATCAGTTCATCATATAAACATGAGTTCAGCCTCTGGCGTCTCTTATCTCTCTCTATCGTGAATCAGTTCATCATATAATCATGAGTTCAGCCTCTGGTGTCTCATTTCTCTCTCTCATGAATCAGTTCATCATATAAACATGAGTTCAGTCTCGTGTGTCTCATTTTTCTCTATATCGTGAATCAGTTCATCATATAATCATAAGTTCAGTCTCTGATGTCTCATTTATCTCTCTCTTATGAATCAGTTCATCATATAAATATGAGTTCAGCCTCTGGCGTCTCATTTCTCTCTCTATCGTGAATCAATTCATCATATAATCATGAGTTCAGCCTCTGGTGTCTCATTTCTCTCTCTCATGAATCAGTTCATCATATAAACATGAGTTCAGTCTCTGGTGTCTCATTTTGCTCTCTATCGTGAATCAGTTCATCATATAATCATAAGTTCAGTCTCTGGTGTCTCATTCCTCTCTCTATCGTGAATCAGTTTATCATATAATCATGAGTTCAGTCTCTGGTGTCTCATTTCTCTCTCTATCGTGAATCAGTTCATCATATAAACATGAGTTCAGTCTCTGGTGTCTCATTTCTCTCTCTATCGTGAATCAGTTTTTCATATAATCATGAGTTCAGTCTCTGGCGTCTCATTTCTCTCTCGATCATGAATCAGTTCATCATATAATCATGAGTTCAGTCTCTGGCGTCTCATTTCTCTCTCTATCATGAATCAGTTCATCATATAATCATGAGTTCAGTCTCTGGCGTCTCATTTCTCTGTCTATCATGAATCAGTTCATCATACAATCATGAGTTCAGTCTCTGGTGTCTCATTCCTCTCTCTATCGTTAATCAGTTCATCATATAAACATGAGTTCAGCCTCTGGCGTCTCATTTATCTCTCTCTCATGAATCAGTTCATCATATAATCATGAGTTCAGTCTCTGGCGTCTCATTTATCTCTCTCTCATGAATCAGTTCATCATATAAACATGAGTTCAGCCTCTGGCGTCTCATTTCTCTCTCTATCGTGAATCAGTTCATCATATAAACATGAGTTCAGTCTCTGGCGTCTCATTTATCTCTCTCTCATGAATCAGTTCATCATATAAACGTGAGTTCAGCCTCTGGCGTCTCATTTATCTCTCTCTCATGAATCAGTTCATCATATAAACATGAGTTCAGCCCCTGGCGTCTCATTTCTCTCTCTATCGTGAATCAGTTCATCATATAAACATGAGTTCAGCCTCTGGCGTCTCATTTATCTCTCTCTCATGAATCAGTTCATCATATAAACATGAGTTCAGCCCCTGGCGTCTCATTTCTCTCTCTATCGTGAATCAGTTCATCATATAAACATGAGTTCAGCCCCTGGCGTCTCATTTCTCTCTCTCTCATGAATCAGTTCATCATATAAACATGAGTTCAGCCCCTGGCGTCTCATTTATCTCTCTCTCATGAATCAGTTCATCATATAAACATGAGTTCAGTCTCTGGCGTCTCATTTATCTCTCTCTCATGAATCAGTTCATCATATAAACATGAGTTCAGCCTCTGGCGTCTCATTTCTCTCTCTATCGTGAATCAGTTCATCATATAATCATGAGTTCAGCCTCTGGTGTCTCATTTCTCTCTCTCATGAATCAGTTCATCATATAAACATGAGTTCAGCCTCTGGCGTCTCATTTATCTCGCTCTCATGAATCAGTTAATCATATAAACATGAATTCAGCCTCTGGCGTCTCATTTATCTCTCTCTCATGAATCAGTTCATCATATAAACATGAGTTCAGTCTCTGTCGTCTCATTTATCTCTCTCTCATGAATCAGTTCATCATATAATCATGAGTTCAGTCTCTGGCGTCTCATTTATCTCTCTCTCATGAATCAGTTCATCATATAAACATGATTTCAGTCTCTGGTGTCTCATTTTTCTCTCTATCGTGAATCAGTTCATCAAATAATCATAAGTTCAGTCTCTGGTGTCTCATTTTTCTCTCTCTTATGAATCAGTTCATCATATAAACATGAGTTCAGCCTCTGGCGTCTCCTTTCTCTCTCTATCGTGAATCAATTCATCATATAATCATGAGTTCAGCCTCTGGTGTCTCATTTCTCTCTCTATCGTGAATCCGTTCTTCATATAATCATGAGTTCAGTCTCTGGCGTCTCATTTCTCTCTCGATCATAAATCAGTTGATCATATAATCATGAGTTCAGCCTCTGGCGTCTCATTTATCTCTCTCTCATGAATCAGTTCATCATATAATCATGAGTTCAGTCTCTGGCGTCTCATTTATCTCTCTCTCATGAATCAGTTCATCATATAAACATGAGTTCAGCCTCTGGCATCTCATTTCTCTCTCTAATGTGAATCAGTTCATCATATAATCATGAGTTCAGCCTTTGGTGTCTCTTTTCTCTCTCTCATGAATCAGTTCATCATATAAACATGAGTTCAGTCTCTGGTGTCTCATTTTTCTCTCTATCGTGAATCATTTCATCATATAATCATAAGTTCAGTCTCTGGTGTCTCATTTATCTCTCTCTTATGAATCAGTTCATCATATAAACATGAGTTCAGTCTCTGGCGTCTCATTTATCTCTCTCTCATGAATCAGTTCATCATATAAACATGAGTTCAGCCTCTGGCGTCTCATTTATCTCTCTCTCATGAATCAGTTCATCATATAAACATGAGTTCAGTCTCTGGCGTCTCATTTATCTCTCTCTCATGAATCAGTTCATCATATAAACATGAGTTCAGTCTCTGGTGTCTCATTTATCTCTCTCTCATGAATCAGTTCATCATATAAACATGAGTTCAGCCTCTGGCGTCTCATTTATCTCTCTCTCATGAATCAGTTCATCATATAAACATGAGTTCAGCCTCTGGCGTCTCATTTATCTCTCCCTCATGAATCAGTTCATCATATAAACATGAGTTCAGTCTCTGGCGTCTCATTTATCTCTCTCTCATGAATCAGTTCATCATATAAACATGAGTTCAGTCTCTGGTGTCTCATTTCTCTCTCTCATGAATCAGTTCATCATATAAACGTGAGTTCAGCCTCTGGCGTCTCATTTATCTCTCTCTCATGAATCAGTTCATCATATAAACATGAGTTCAGTCTCTGGTGTCTCATTTCTCTCTATCGTGAATCAGTTCATCATATAATCATGAGTTCAGTCTCTGGCGTCTCATTTCTCTCTCTCATGAATCAGTTCATCATATAAACGTGAGTTCAGCCTCTGGCGTCTCATTTATCTCTCTCTCATGAATCAGTTCATCATATAAACATGAGTTCAGTCTCTGGTGTCTCATTTCTCTCTATCGTGAATCAGTTCATCATATAATCATGAGTTCAGTCTCTGGTGTCTCATTTCTCTCTCTATCGTGAATCAGTTCATCATATAAACATGAGTTCAGTCTCTGGCGTCTCATTTCTCTCTCTATCGTGAATCAGTTCATCATATAATCATGAGTTCAGGCTCTGGCGTCTCATTTCTCTTCCTCTATCGTGAATCAGTTCATCATATAATCATGAGTTCAGTCTCTGACGTCTCATTTCTCTCTCTATCATGAATCAGATCATCATATAATCATGAGTTCAGTCTCTGGTGTCTCATTTCTCTCTCTCATGAATCAGTTCATCATATAATCATGAGTTCAGTCTCTGGTGTCTCATTTCTCTCTATCATGAATCAGTTCATCATATAAATATGAGTTCAGTCTCTGGCGTGTCATTTCTCTCTCTATCGTGAATCAGTTCATCATATAAACATGAGTTCAGGCTCTGGCGTCTCATTTCTCTTCCTCTATCGTGAATCAGTTCATCATATAATCATGAGTTCAGTCTCTGACGTCTCATTTCTCTCTCTATCATGAATCAGATCATCATATAATCATGAGTTCAGTCTCTGGTGTCTCATTTCTCTCTCTCATGAATCAGTTCATCATATAATCATGAGTTCAGTCTCTGGTGTCTCATTTCTCTCTATCATGAATCAGTTCATCATATAAATATGAGTTCAGTCTCTGGCGTGTCATTTCTCTCTCTATCGTGAATCAGTTCATCATATAATCACGAGGTCAGTCTCTGGTGTCTCATTTCTCTCTCTCATGAATCAGTTCATCATATAATCATGAGTTCAGTCTCTGGTGTCTCATTTCTCTCTATCATGAATCAGTTCATCATATAAATATGAGTTCAGTCTCTGGCGTGTCATTTCTCTCTCTCATGAATCAGTTCATCATATAATCATGAGTTCAGTCTCTGGTGTCTCATTTCTCTCTATCATGAATCAGTTCATCATATAAACATGAGTTCAGTCTCTGGCGTGTCATTTCTCTCTCTATCGTGAATCAGTTCATCATATAAATATGAGTTCAGTCTCTGGCGTCTCATTTATCTCTCTCTCATGAATCAGTTCATCATATAAACATGAGTTCAGTCTCTGGTGTCTCATTTCTCTCTCTCATGAATCAGTTCATCATATAAACGTGAGTTCAGCCTCTGGCGTCTCATTTATCTCTCTCTCATGAATCAGTTCATCATATAAACATGAGTTCAGTCTCTGGTGTCTCATTTCTCTCTATCGTGAATCAGTTCATCATATAATCATGAGTTCAGTCTCTGGCGTCTCATTTCTCTCTCTCATGAATCAGTTCATCATATAAACGTGAGTTCAGCCTCTGGCGTCTCATTTATCTCTCTCTCATGAATCAGTTCATCATATAAACATGAGTTCAGTCTCTGGTGTCTCATTTCTCTCTATCGTGAATCAGTTCATCATATAATCATGAGTTCAGTCTCTGGTGTCTCATTTCTCTCTCTATCGTGAATCAGTTCATCATATAAACATGAGTTCAGTCTCTGGCGTCTCATTTCTCTCTCTATCGTGAATCAGTTCATCATATAATCATGAGTTCAGGCTCTGGCGTCTCATTTCTCTTCCTCTATCGTGAATCAGTTCATCATATAATCATGAGTTCAGTCTCTGGTGTCTCATTTCTCTCTCTCATGAATCAGTTCATCATATAATCATGAGTTCAGTCTCTGGTGTCTCATTTCTCTCTATCATGAATCAGTTCATCATATAAATATGAGTTCAGTCTCTGGCGTGTCATTTCTCTCTCTATCGTGAATCAGTTCATCATATAATCACGAGGTCAGTCTCTGGTGTCTCATTTCTCTCTCTCATGAATCAGTTCATCATATAATCATGAGTTCAGTCTCTGGTGTCTCATTTCTCTCTATCATGAATCAGTTCATCATATAAATATGAGTTCAGTCTCTGGCGTGTCATTTCTCTCTCTCATGAATCAGTTCATCATATAATCATGAGTTCAGTCTCTGGTGTCTCATTTCTCTCTATCATGAATCAGTTCATCATATAAACATGAGTTCAGTCTCTGGCGTGTCATTTCTCTCTCTATCGTGAATCAGTTCATCATATAAATATGAGTTCAGTCTCTGGCGTGTCATTTCTCTCTCTATCATGAATCAGTTCATCATATAAATATGAGTTCAGTCTCTGGCGTGTCATTTCTCTCTCTATCGTGAATCAGTTCATCATATAATCATGAGTTCAGCCTCTGGTGTCTCATTTCTCTCTCTCATGAATCAGTTCATCATATAAACATGAGTTCAGTCTCTGTTGTCTCATTTTTCTCTATATCGTGAATCAGTTCATCATATAATCATAAGTTCAGTCTCTGATGTCTCATTTATCTCTCTCTTATGAATCAGTTCATCATATAAACATGAGTTCAGCCTCTGGCGTCTCATTTCTCTCTCTATCGTGAATCAATTCATCGTATAATCATGAGTTCAGCCTCTGGTGTCTCATTTCTCTCTCTCATGAAACAGTTCATCATATAAACATGAGTTCAGTCTCTGGTGTCTCATTTTTCTCTCTATCGTGAATCAGTTCATCATATAATCATGAGTTCAGTCTCTGGCGTCTCATTTCTCTCTCGATCATGAATCAGTTCATCATATAATCATGAGTTCAGTCTCTGGCGTCTCATTTCTCTCTCTATCATGAATCAGATCATCATATAATCATGAGTTCAGTCTCTGGCGTCTCATTTCTCTGTCTATCATGAATCAGTTCATCATACAATCATGAGTTCAGTCTCTGGTGTCTCATTCCTCTCTCTATCGTGAATCAGTTCATCATATAAACATGAGTTCAGTCTCTGGCGTCTCATTTATCTCTCTCTCATGAATCAGTTCATCATATAAACATGAGTTCAGCATCTGGCGTCTCATTTATCTCTCTCTCATGAATCAGTTCATCATATAAACATGAGTTCAGCCTCTGGCGTCTCATTTATCTCTCTCTCATGAATCAGTTCATCATATAAACATGAGTTCAGCCTCTGGCGTCTCATTTATCTCTCTCTCATGAATCAGTTCATCATATAAACATGAGTTCAGTCTCTGGCGTCTCATTTATCTCTCTCTCATGAATCAGTTCATCATATAAACATGAGTTCAGTCTCTGGTGTCTCATTTCTCTCTCTCATGAATCAGTTCATCATATAAACGTGAGTTCAGCCTCTGGCGTCTCATTTATCTCTCTCTCATGAATCAGTTCATCATATAAACATGAGTTCAGTCTCTGGTGTCTCATTTCTCTCTATCGTGAATCAGTTCATCATATAATCATGAGTTCAGTCTCTGGCGTCTCATTTCTCTCTCTCATGAATCAGTTCATCATATAAACGTGAGTTCAGCCTCTGGCGTCTCATTTATCTCTCTCTCATGAATCAGTTCATCATATAAACATGAGTTCAGTCTCTGGTGTCTCATTTCTCTCTATCGTGAATCAGTTCATCATATAATCATGAGTTCAGTCTCTGGTGTCTCATTTCTCTCTCTATCGTGAATCAGTTCATCATATAAACATGAGTTCAGTCTCTGGCGTCTCATTTCTCTCTCTATCGTGAATCAGTTCATCATATAATCATGAGTTCAGGCTCTGGCGTCTCATTTCTCTTCCTCTATCGTGAATCAGTTCATCATATAATCATGAGTTCAGTCTCTGACGTCTCATTTCTCTGTCTATCATGAATCAGTTCATCATATAATCATGAGTTCAGTCTCTGGCGTCTCATTTATCTCTCTCTCATGAATCAGTTCATCATATAAACATGAGTTCAGCCTCTGGCGTCTCTTATCTCTCTCTATCGTGAATCAGTTCATCATATAATCATGAGTTCAGCCTCTGGTGTCTCATTTCTCTCTCTCATGAATCAGTTAATCATATAAACATGAGTTCAGTCTCGTGTGTCTCATTTTTCTCTATATCGTGAATCAGTTCATCATATAATCATAAGTTCAGTCTCTGATGTCTCATTTATCTCTCTCTTATGAATCAGTTCATCATATAAATATGAGTTCAGCCTCTGGCGTCTCATTTCTCTCTCTATCGTGAATCAATTCATCATATAATCATGAGTTCAGCCTCTGGTGTCTCATTTCTCTCTCTCATGAATCAGTTCATCATATAAACATGAGTTCAGTCTCTGGTGTCTCATTTTGCTCTCTATCGTGAATCAGTTCATCATATAATCATAAGTTCAGTCTCTGGTGTCTCATTCCTCTCTCTATCGTGAATCAGTTTATCATATAATCATGAGTTCAGTCTCTGGTGTCTCATTTCTCTTCCTCTATCATGAATCAGTTCATCATATAATCATGAGTTCAGTCTCTGGCGTCTCATTTCTCTCTCTATCGTGAATCAGTTCATCATATAAACATGAGTTCAGTCTCTGGTGTCTCATTTCTCTCTCTATCGTGAATCAGTTTATCATATAATCATGAGTTCAGTCTCTGGTGTCTCATTTCTCTTCCTCTATCATGAATCAGTTCATCATATAATCATGAGTTCAGTCTCTGGTGTCTCATTTCTCTCTCTATCGTGAATCAGTTCATCATATAAACATGAGTTCAGTCTCTGGTGTCTCATTTCTCTCTCTATCGTGAATCAGTTTTTCATATAATCATGAGTTCAGTCTCTGGCGTCTCATTTCTCTCTCGATCATGAATCAGTTCATCATATAATCATGAGTTCAGTCTCTGGCGTCTCATTTCTCTCTCTATCATGAATCAGTTCATCATATAATCATGAGTTCAGTCTCTGGCGTCTCATTTCTCTGTCTATCATGAATCAGTTCATCATACAATCATGAGTTCAGTCTCTGGTGTCTCATTCCTCTCTCTATCGTTAATCAGTTCATCATATAAACATGAGTTCAGCCTCTGGCGTCTCATTTATCTCTCTCTCATGAATCAGTTCATCATATAATCATGAGTTCAGTCTCTGGCGTCTCATTTATCTCTCTCTCATGAATCAGTTCATCATATAAACATGAGTTCAGTCTCTGGCGTCTCATTTATCTCTCTCTCATGAATCATTTCATCATATAAACATGAGTTCAGCCTCTGGCGTCTCATTTCTCTCTCTATCGTGAATCAGTTCATCATATAAACATGAGTTCAGCCTCTGGCGTCTCATTTATCTCTCTCTCATGAATCAGTTCATCATATAATCATGAGTTCAGTCTCTGGCGTCTCATTTATCTCTCTCTCATGAATCAGTTCATCATATAATCATGAGTTCAGCCTCTGGCGTCTCATTTCTCTTTCTATCGTGAATCAGTTCATCATATAAACATGAGTTCAGTCTCTGGCGTCTCATTTATCTCTCTCTCATGAATCAGTTCATCATATAAACGTGAGTTCAGCCTCTGGCGTCTCATTTATCTCTCTCTCATGAATCAGTTCATCATATAATCATGAGTTCAGCCTCTGGCGTCTCATTTATCTCTCTCTCATGAATCAGTTCATCATATAAACATGAGTTCAGCCTCTGGCGTCTCATTTATCTCTCTCTCATGAATCAGTTCATCATATAATCATGAGTTCAGCCTCTGGCGTCTCATTTCTCTTTCTATCGTGAATCAGTTCATCATATAAACATGAGTTCAGTCTCTGGCGTCTCATTTATCTCTCTCTCATGAATCAGTTCATCATATAAACGTGAGTTCAGCCTCTGGCGTCTCATTTATCTCTCTCTCATGAATCAGTTCATCATATAATCATGAGTTCAGCCTCTGGCGTCTCATTTATCTCTCTCTCATGAATCAGTTCATCATATAATCATGAGTTCAGTCTCTGGCGTCTCATTTATCTCTCTCTCATGAATCAGTTCATCATATAAACATGAGTTCAGCCTCTGGCGTCTCATTTCTCTCTCTATCGTGAATCAGTTCATCATATAATCATGAGTTCAGCCTCTGGTGTCTCATTTCTCTCTCTCATGAATCAGTTCATCATATAAACATGAGTTCAGTCTCTGGTGTCTCATTTCTCTCTCTATCGTGAATCAGTTCATCATATAAACATGAGTTCAGTCTCTGGTGTCTCATTTCTCTCTCTATCGTGAATCAGTTTTTCATATAATCATGAGTTCAGTCTCTGGTGTTTCATTTCTCTCTCGATCATGAATCAATTCATCATATAATCATGAGTTCAGTCTCTGGCGTCTCATTTCTCTCTCGATCATGAATCAGTTCATCATATAATCATGAGTTCAGTCTCTGGCGTCTCATTTCTCTGTCTATCATGAATCAGTTCATCATACAATCATGAGTTCAGTCTCTGGTGTCTCATTCCTCTCTCTATCGTTAATCAGTTCATCATATAAACATGAGTTCAGCCTCTGGCGTCTCATTTATCTCTCTCTCATGAATCAGTTCATCATATAATCATGAGTTCAGTCTCTGGCGTCTCATTTATCTCTCTCTCATGAATCAGTTCATCATATAAACATGAGTTCAGTCTCTGGCGTCTCATTTATCTCTCTCTCATGAATCATTTCATCATATAAACATGAGTTCAGCCTCTGGCGTCTCATTTCTCTCTCTATCGTGAATCAGTTCATCATATAAACATGAGTTCAGCTTCTGGCGTCTCATTTATCTCTCTCTCATGAATCAGTTCATCATATAAACATGAGTTCAGCCTCTGGCGTCTCATTTATCTCTCTCTCATGAATCAGTTCATCATATAAACATGAGTTCAGCCTCTGGCGTCTCATTTCTCTTTCTATCGTGAATCAGTTCATCATATAAACATGAGTTCAGTCTCTGGCGTCTCATTTATCTCTCTCTCATGAATCAGTTCATCATATAAACATGAGTTCAGCCTCTGGCGTCTCATTTATCTCTCTCTCATGAATCAGTTCATCATATAAACATGAGTTCAGCCTCTGGCGTCTCATTTCTCTTTCTATCGTGAATCAGTTCATCATATAAACATGAGTTCAGTCTCTGGCGTCTCATTTATCTCTCTCTCATGAATCAGTTCATCATATAAACGTGAGTTCAGCCTCTGGCGTCTCATTTATCTCTCTCTCATGAATCAGTTCATCATATAAACGTGAGTTCAGCCTCTGGCGTCTCATTTATCTCTCTCTCATGAATCAGTTCATCATATAATCATGAGTTCAGCCTCTGGCGTCTCATTTATCTCTCTCTCATGAATCAGTTCATCATATAATCATGAGTTCAGTCTCTGGCGTCTCATTTATCTCTCTCTCATGAATCAGTTCATCATATAAACATGAGTTCAGCCTCTGGCGTCTCATTTCTCTCTCTATCGTGAATCAGTTCATCATATAATCATGAGTTCAGCCTCTGGTGTCTCATTTCTCTCTCTCATGAATCAGTTCATCATATAAACATGAGTTCAGTCTCTGGTGTCTCATTTTTCTCTATATCGTGAATCAGTTCATCATATAATCATAAGTTCAGTCTCTGATGTCTCATTTATCTCTCTCTTATGAATCAGTTCATCATATAAACATGAGTTCAGCCTCTGGCGTCTCATTTGTCTCTCTATCGTGAATCAATTCATCATATAATCATGAGTTCAGCCTCCGGTGTCTCATTTCTCTCTCTCATGAATCAGTTCATCATATAAACATGAGTTCAGTCTCTGGTGTCTCATTTTTCTCTCTATCGTGAATCAGTTCATCATATAATCATAAGTTCAGTCTCTGGCGTCTCATTTCTCTCTCTATCGTGAATCAGTTCATCATATAAACATGAGTTCAGCCTCTGGCGTCTCAATTATCTCTCTCTCATGAATCAGTTCATCATATAAACATGAGTTCAGCCTCTGGCGTCTCATTTATCTCTCTCTCATGAATCATTTCATCATATAAACATGAGTTCAGTCTCTGGCGTCTCATTTATCTCTCTCTCATGAATCAGTTCATCATATAAACATGAGTTCAGCCTCTGGCGTCTCATTTATCTCTCTCTCATGAATCAGTTCATCATATAATCATGAGTTCAGTCTCTGGCGTCTCATTTATCTCTCTCTCATGAATCAGTTCATCATATAAACATGAGTTCAGTCTATGGCGTCTCATTTATCTCTCTCTCATGAATCAGTTCATCATATAAACATGAGTTCAGCCCCTGGCGTCTCATTTCTCTCTCTATCGTGAATCAGTTCATCATATAAACATGAGTTCAGCCTCTGGCGTCTCATTTATCTCTCTCTCATGAATCAGTTCATCATATAAACATGAGTTCAGTCTCTGGCGTCTCATTTATCTCTCTCTCATGAATCAGTTCATCATATAAACATGAGTTCAGCCTCTGGCGTCTCATTTCTCTCTCTATCGTGAATCAGTTCATCATATAATCATGAGTTCAGCCTCCGGTGTCTCATTTCTCTCTCTCATGAATCAGTTCATCATATAAACATGAGTTCAGCCTCTGGCGTCTCATTTATCTCTCTCTCATGAATCAGTTCATCATATAAACATGAGTTCAGCCTCTGGCGTCTCATTTATCTCTCTCTCATGAATCAGTTCATCATATAAACATGAGTTCAGTCTCTGGCGTCTCATTTATCTCTCTCTCATGAATCAGTTCATCATATAATCATGAGTTCAGTCTCTGGCGTCTCATTTATCTCTCTCTCATGAATCAGTTCATCATATAATCATGAGTTCAGTCTCTGGCGTCTCATTTATCTCTCTCTCATGAATCAGTTCATCATATAAACATAAGTTCAGCCTCTGGCGTCTCATTTCTCTCTCTATCGTGAATCAGTTCATCATATAATCATGAGTTCAGCCTCTGGTGTCTCATTTCTCTCTCTCATGAATCAGTTCATCATATAAACATGATTTCAGTCTCTGGTGTCTCATTTTTCTCTCTATCGTGAATCAGTTCATCAAATAATCATAAGTTCAGTCTCTGGTGTCTCATTTATCTCTCTCTTATGAATCAGTTCATCATATAAACATGAGTTCAGCCTCTGGCGTCTCCTTTCTCTCTCTATCGTGTATCAATTCATCATATAATCATGACTTCAGCCTCTGGTGTCTCATTTCTCTCTCTATCGTGAATCCGTTCTTCATATAATCATGAGTTCAGTCTCTGGCGTCTCATTTCTCTCTCGATCATGAATCAGTTGATCATATAATCATGAGTTCAGCCTCTGGCGTCTCATTTATCTCTCTCTCATGAATCAGTTCATCATATAATCATGAGTTCAGTCTCTGGCGTCTCATTTATCTCTCTCTCATGAATCAGTTCATCATATAAACATGAGTTCAGCCTCTGGCATCTCATTTATCTCTCTCTAATGTGAATCAGTTCATCATATAATCATGAGTTCAGCCTTTGGTGTCTCTTTTCTCTCTCTCATGAATCAGTTCATCATATAATCATGAGTTCAGTCTCTGGTGTCTCATTTTTCTCTCTATCGTGAATCATTTCATCATATAATCATAAGTTCAGTTTCTGGTGTCTCATTTATCTCTCTCTTATGAATCAGTTCATCATATAAACATGAGTTCAGCATCTGGCGTCTCATTTATCTCTCTCTCATGAATCAGTTCATCATATAAACATGAGTTCAGCCTCTGGCGTCTCATTTATCTCTCTCTCATGAATCAGTTCATCATATAATAATGAGTTCAGTCTCTGGCGTCTCAGTTCTCTCTCTCATGAATCAGTTCATCATATAAACGTGAGTTCAGCCTCTGGCGTCTCATTTATCTCTCTCTCATGAATCAGTTCATCATATAAACATGAGTTCAGTCTCTGGTGTCTCATTTCTCTCTCTATCGTGAATCAATTCATCATATAATCATGAGTTCAGCCTCTGGTGTCTCATTTCTCTCTCTCATGAATCAGTTCATCATATAAACATGATTTCAGTCTCTGGTGTCTCATTTTGCTCTCTATCGTGAATCAGTTCATCATATAATCATAAGTTCAGTCTCTGGTGTCTCATTTCTCTCTATCGTGAATCAGTTTATCATATAATCATGAGTTCAGTCTCTGGTGTCTCATTTCTCTCTCTATCGTGAATCAGTTCATCATATAAACATGAGTTCAGTCTCTGGTGTCTCATTTCTCTGTCTATCGTGAATCAGTTTTTCATATAATCATGAGTTCAGTCTCTGGCGTCTCATTTCTCTCTCGATCATGAATCAGTTCATCATATAATCATGAGTTCAGTCTCTGGCGTCTCATTTCTCTCTCTATCATGAATCAGTTCATCATATAATCATGAGTTCAGTCTCTGGCGTCTCATTTCTCTGTCTATCATGAATCAGTTCATCATACAATCATGAGTTCAGTCTCTGGTGTCTCATTCCTCTCTCTATCGTTAATCAGTTCATCATATAAACATGAGTTCAGCCTCTGGCGTCTCATTTATCTCTCTCTCATGAATCAGTTCATCATATAATCATGAGTTCAGTCTCTGGCGTCTCATTTATCTCTCTCTCATGAATCAGTTCATCATATAAACATGAGTTCAGTCTCTGGCGTCTCATTTATCTCTCTCTCATGAATCATTTCATCATATAAACATGAGTTCAGCCTCTGGCGTCTCATTTCTCTCTCTATCGTGAATCAGTTCATCATATAAACATGAGTTCAGCTTCTGGCGTCTCATTTATCTCTCTCTCATGAATCAGTTCATCATATAAACATGAGTTCAGCCTCTGGCGTCTCATTTATCTCTCTCTCATGAATCAGTTCATCATATAAACATGAGTTCAGCCTCTGGCGTCTCATTTCTCTTTCTATCGTGAATCAGTTCATCATATAAACATGAGTTCAGTCTCTGGCGTCTCATTTATCTCTCTCTCATGAATCAGTTCATCATATAAACGTGAGTTCAGCCTCTGGCGTCTCATTTATCTCTCTCTCATGAATCAGTTCATCATATAATCATGAGTTCAGCCTCTGGCGTCTCATTTATCTCTCTCTCATGAATCAGTTCATCATATAATCATGAGTTCAGTCTCTGGCGTCTCATTTATCTCTCTCTCATGAATCATTTCATCATATAAACATGAGTTCAGCCTCTGGCGTCTCATTTCTCTCTCTATCGTGAATCAGTTCATCATATAAACATGAGTTCAGCTTCTGGCGTCTCATTTATCTCTCTCTCATGAATCAGTTCATCATATAAACATGAGTTCAGCCTCTGGCGTCTCATTTATCTCTCTCTCATGAATCAGTTCATCATATAAACATGAGTTCAGCCTCTGGCGTCTCATTTCTCTTTCTATCGTGAATCAGTTCATCATATAAACATGAGTTCAGTCTCTGGCGTCTCATTTATCTCTCTCTCATGAATCAGTTCATCATATAAACGTGAGTTCAGCCTCTGGCGTCTCATTTATCTCTCTCTCATGAATCAGTTCATCATATAATCATGAGTTCAGCCTCTGGCGTCTCATTTATCTCTCTCTCATGAATCAGTTCATCATATAATCATGAGTTCAGTCTCTGGCGTCTCATTTATCTCTCTCTCATGAATCAGTTCATCATATAAACATGAGTCCAGCCTCTGGCGTCTCATTTCTCTCTCTATCGTGAATCAGTTCATCATATAATCATGAGTTCAGCCTCTGGTGTCTCATTTCTCTCTCTCATGAATCAGTTCATCATATAAACATGAGTTCAGTCTCTGGTGTCTCATTTTTCTCTATATCGTGAATCAGTTCATCATATAATCATAAGTTCAGTCTCTGATGTCTCATTTATCTCTCTCTTATGAATCAGTTCATCATATAAACATGAGTTCAGCCTCTGGCGTCTCATTTATCTCTCTATCGTGAATCAATTCATCATATAATCATGAGTTCAGCCTCTGGTGTCTCATTTCTCTCTCTCATGAATCAGTTCATCATATAAACATGAGTTCAGTCTCTGGTGTCTCATTTTTCTCTCTATCGTGAATCAGTTCATCATATAATCATAAGTTCAGTCTCTGGCGTCTCATTTCTCTCTCTATCGTGAATCAGTTCATCATATAAACATGAGTTCAGCCTCTGGCGTCTCAATTATCTCTCTCTCATGAATCAGTTCATCATATAAACATGAGTTCAGCCTCTGGCGTCTCATTTATCTCTCTCTCATGAATCATTTCATCATATAAACATGAGTTCAGTCTCTGGCGTCTCATTTATCTCTCTCTCATGAATCAGTTCATCATATAAACATGAGTTCAGCCTCTGGCGTCTCATTTATCTCTCTCTCATGAATCAGTTCATCATATAATCATGAGTTCAGTCTCTGGCGTCTCATTTATCTCTCTCTCATGAATCAGTTCATCATATAAACATGAGTTCAGTCTATGGCGTCTCATTTATCTCTCTCTCATGAATCAGTTCATCATATAAACATGAGTTCAGCCTCTGGCGTCTCATTTATCTCTCTCTCATGAATCAGTTCATCATATAAACATGAGTTCAGTCTCTGGCGTCTCATTTATCTCTCTCTCATGAATCAGTTCATCATATAAACATGAGTTCAGCCTCTGGCGTCTCATTTCTCTCTCTATCGTGAATGAGTTCATCATATAATCATGAGTTCAGCCTCTGGCGTCTCATTTCTCTCTCTCATGAATCAGTTCATCATATAAACATGAGTTCAGCCTCTGGCGTCTCATTTATCTCTCTCTCATGAATCAGTTCATCATATAAACATGAGTTCAGCCTCTGGCGTCTCATTTATCTCTCTCTCATGAATCAGTTCATCATATAAACATGAGTTCAGTCTCTGGCGTCTCATTTATCTCTCTCTCATGAATCAGTTCATCATATAATCATGAGTTCAGTCTCTGGCGTCTCATTTATCTCTCTCTCATGAATCAGTTCATCATATAATCATGAGTTCAGTCTCTGGCGTCTCATTTATCTCTCTCTCATGAATCAGTTCATCATATAAACATGAGTTCAGCCTCTGACGTCTCATTTCTCTCTCTGTCGTGAATCAGTTCATCATATAATCATGAGTTCAGCCTCTGGCGTCTCATTTATCTCTCTATCGTGAATCAATTCATCATATAATCATGAGTTCAGCCTCTGGTGTCTCATTTCTCTCTCTCATGAATCAGTTCATCATATAAACATGAGTTCAGCCTCTGGCGTCTCATTTATCTCTCTATCGTGAATCAATTCATCATATAATCATGAGTTCAGCCTCTGGTGTCTCATTTCTCTCTCTCATGAATCAGTTCATCATATAAACATGAGTTCAGTCTCTGGTGTCTCATTTTTCTCTCTATCGTGAATCAGTTCATCATATAAACATGAGTTCAGCCTCTGGCGTCTCAATTATCTCTCTCTCATGAATCAGTTCATCATATAAACATGAGTTCAGCCTCTGGCGTCTCATTTATCTCTCTCTCATGAATCATTTCATCATATAAACATGAGTTCAGTCTCTGGCGTCTCATTTATCTCTCTCTCATGAATCAGTTCATCATATAAACATGAGTTCAGCCTCTGGCGTCTCATTTATCTCTCTCTCATGAATCAGTTCATCATATAATCATGAGTTCAGTCTCTGGCGTCTCATTTATCTCTCTCTCATGAATCAGTTCATCATATAAACATGAGTTCAGTCTATGGCGTCTCATTTATCTCTCTCTCATGAATCAGTTCATCATATAAACATGAGTTCAGCCCCTGGCGTCTCATTTCTCTCTCTATCGTGAATCAGTTCATCATATAAACATGAGTTCAGCCTCTGGCGTCTCATTTATCTCTCTCTCATGAATCAGTTCATCATATAAACATGAGTTCAGTCTCTGGCGTCTCATTTATCTCTCTCTCATGAATCAGTTCATCATATAAACATGAGTTCAGCCTCTGGCGTCTCATTTCTCTCTCTATCGTGAATGAGTTCATCATATAATCATGAGTTCAGCCTCTGGCGTCTCATTTCTCTCTCTCATGAATCAGTTCATCATATAAACATGAGTTCAGCCTCTGGCGTCTCATTTATCTCTCTCTCATGAATCAGTTCATCATATAAACATGAGTTCAGCCTCTGGCGTCTCATTTATCTCTCTCTCATGAATCAGTTCATCATATAATCATGAGTTCAGTCTCTGGCGTCTCATTTATCTCTCTCTCATGAATCAGTTCATCATATAATCATGAGTTCAGTCTCTGGCGTCTCATTTATCTCTCTCTCATGAATCAGTTCATCATATAAACATGAGTTCAGCCTCTGACGTCTCATTTCTCTCTCTGTCGTGAATCAGTTCATCATATAATCATGAGTTCAGCCTCTGGTGTCTCATTTATCTCTCTCTTATGAATCAGTTCATCATATAAACATGAGTTCAGCCTCTGGCGTCTCCTTTCTCTCTCTATCGTGTATCAATTCATCATATAATCATGACTTCAGCCTCTGGTGTCTCATTTCTCTCTCTATCGTGAATCCGTTCTTCATATAATCATGAGTTCAGTCTCTGGCGTCTCATTTCTCTCTCGATCATGAATCAGTTGATCATATAATCATGAGTTCAGCCTCTGGCGTCTCATTTATCTCTCTCTCATGAATCAGTTCATCATATAATCATGAGTTCAGTCTCTGGCGTCTCATTTATCTCTCTCTCATGAATCAGTTCATCATATAAACATGAGTTCAGCCTCTGGCATCTCATTTATCTCTCTCTAATGTGAATCAGTTCATCATATAATCATGAGTTCAGCCTTTGGTGTCTCTTTTCTCTCTCTCATGAATCAGTTCATCATATAATCATGAGTTCAGTCTCTGGTGTCTCATTTTTCTCTCTATCGTGAATCATTTCATCATATAATCATAAGTTCAGTCTCTGGTGTCTCATTTATCTCTCTCTTATGAATCAGTTCATCATATAAACATGAGTTCAGCATCTGGCGTCTCATTTATCTCTCTCTCATGAATCAGTTCATCATATAAACATGAGTTCAGCCTCTGGCGTCTCATTTATCTCTCTCTCATGAATCAGTTCATCATATAATAATGAGTTCAGTCTCTGGCGTCTCAGTTCTCTCTCTCATGAATCAGTTCATCATATAAACGTGAGTTCAGCCTCTGGCGTCTCATTTATCTCTCTCTCATGAATCAGTTCATCATATAAACATGAGTTCAGTCTCTGGTGTCTCATTTCTCTCTATCATGAATAAGTTCATCATATAAACATGAGTTCAGCCTCTGGCGTCTCATTTATCTCTCTCTCATGAATCAGTTCATCATATAATCATGAGTTCAGTCTCTGGTGTCTCATTTCTCTCTATCATGAATCAGTTCATCATATAAACATGAGTTCAGTCTCTGGCGTGTCATTTCTCTCTCTATCGTGAATCAGTTCATCATATAAATATGAGTTCAGTCTCTGGCGTGTCATTTCTCTCTCTATCATGAATCAGTTCATCATATAAATATGAGTTCAGTCTCTGGCGTGTCATTTCTCTCTCTATCGTGAATCAGTTCATCATATAATCATGAGTTCAGTCTCTGGTGTCTCATTTCTCTCTCTATCATGAATCAGTTCATCATATAAACATGAGTTCAGTCTCTGGTGTCTCATTTCTCTCTATCATGAATCAGTTCATCATATAAATATGAGTTCAGTCTCTGGCGTCTCATTTCTCTCTCTATCATGAATCAGTTCATCATATAAACATGAGTTCAGTCTCTGGCGTCTCATTTATCTCTCTCTCATGAATCAGTTCATCATATAAACATGAGTTCAGCCTCTGGCGTCTCATTTATCTCTCTCTCATGAATCAGTTCATCATATAAACATGAGTTCAGCCTCTGGCGTCTCATTCATCTCTCTCTCATGAATCAGTTCATCATATAATCATGAGTTCAGTCTCTGGCGTCTCATTTATCTCTCTCTCATGAATCAGTTCATCATATAAACATGAGTTCAGTCTCTGGCGTCTCATTTATCTCTCTCTCATGAATCAGTTCATCATATAAACATGAGTTCAGCCTCTGGCGTCTCATTTCTCTCTCTATCGTGAATCAGTTCATCATATAAACATGAGTTCAGCCTCTGGCGTCTCATTTATCTCTCTCTCATGAATCAGTTCATCATATAAACATGAGTTCAGCCTCTGGCGTCTCATTTATCTCTCTCTCATGAATCAGTTCATCATATAAACATGAGTTCAGTCTCTGGCGTCTCATTTATCTCTCTCTCATGAATCAGTTCATCATATAAACATGAGTTCAGTCTCTGGCGTCTCATTTATCTCTCTCTCATGAATCAGTTCATCATATAAACATGAGTTCAGCCTCTGGCGTCTCATTTATCTCTCTCTCATGAATCAGTTCATCATATAAACATGAGTTCAGCCTCTGGCGTCTCATTTCTCTCTCTCTCATGAATCAGTTCATCATATAAACATGAGTTCAGCCTCTGGCGTCTCATTTATCTCTCTCTCATGAATCAGTTCATCATATAATCATGAGTTCAGCCTCTGGCGTCTCATTTATCTCTCTCTCATGAATCAGTTCATCATATAATCATGAGTTCAGTCTCTGGCGTCTCATTTATCTCTCTCTCATGAATCAGTTCATCATATAAACATGAGTTCAGCCTCTGGCGTCTCATTTCTCTCTCTATCGTGAATCAGTTCATCATATAATCATGAGTTCAGCCTCTGGTGTCTCATTTCTCTCTCTCATGAATCAGTTCATCATATAAACATGAGTTCAGTCTCTGGTGTCTCATTTTTCTCTATATCGTGAATCAGTTCATCATATAATCATAAGTTCAGTCTCTGATGTCTCATTTATCTCTCTCTTATGAATCAGTTCATCATATAAACATGAGTTCAGCCTCTGGCGTCTCATTTATCTCTCCCTCATGAATCAGTTCATCATATAAACATGAGTTCAGCCTCTGGCGTCTCATTTATCTCTCTCTCATGAATCATTTCATCATATAAACATGAGTTCAGTCTCTGGCGTCTCATTTATCTCTCTCTCATGAATCATTTCATCATATAAACATGAGTTCAGTCTCTGGCGTCTCATTTATCTCTCTCTCATGAATCAGTTCATCATATAAACATGAGTTCAGCCTCTGGCGTCTCATTTATCTCTCTCTCATGAATCAGTTCATCATATAATCATGAGTTCAGTCTCTGGCGTCTCATTTATCTCTCTCTCATGAATCAGTTCATCATATAAACATGAGTTCAGTCTCTGGCGTCTCATTTATCTCTCTCTCATGAATCAGTTCATCATATAAACATGAGTTCAGCCTCTGGCGTCTCATTTATCTCTCTCTCATGAATCAGTTCATCATATAATCATGAGTTCAGTCTCTGGCGTCTCATTTATCTCTCTCTCATGAATCAGTTCATCATATAAACATGAGTTCAGCCTCTGGCGTCTCATTCATCTCTCTCTCATGAATCAGTTCATCATATAATCATGAGTTCAGTCTCTGGCGTCTCATTTATCTCTCTCTCATGAATCAGTTCATCATATAAACATGAGTTCAGTCTCTGGCGTCTCATTTATCTCTCTCTCATGAATCAGTTCATCATATAAACATGAGTTCAGCCTCTGGCGTCTCATTTCTCTCTCTATCATGAATCAGTTCATCATATAAATATGAGTTCAGTCTCTGGCGTGTCATTTCTCTCTCTATCGTGAATCAGTTCATCATATAATCATGAGTTCAGTCTCTGGTGTCTCATTTCTCTCTCTATCATGAATCAGTTCATCATATAAATATGAGTTCAGTCTCTGGCGTGTCATTTCTCTCTCTATCGTGAATCAGTTCATCATATAATCATGAGTTCAGTCTCTGGTGTCTCATTCCTCTCTCTATCATGAATCAGTTCATCATATAAACATGAGTTCAGTCTCTGGCGTCTCATTTCTCTCTCTATCATGAATCAGTTCATCATATAAACATGAGTTCAGTCTCTGGCGTCTCATTTATCTCTCTCTCATGAATCAGTTCATCATATAAACATGAGTTCAGCCTCTGGCGTCTCATTTATCTCTCTCTCATGAATCAGTTCATCATATAAACATGAGTTCAGCCTCTGGCGTCTCATTCATCTCTCTCTCATGAATCAGTTCATCATATAATCATGAGTTCAGTCTCTGGCGTCTCATTTATCTCTCTCTCATGAATCAGTTCATCATATAAACATGAGTTCAGCCTCTGGCGTCTCATTTCTCTCTCTATCGTGAATCAGTTCATCATATAATCATGAGTTCAGTCTCTGGCGTCTCATTTATCTCTCTCTCATGAATCAGTTCATCATATAATCATGAGTTCAGTCTCTGGCGTCTCATTTATCTCTCTCTCATGAATCAGTTCATCATATAAACATGAGTTCAGCCTCTGGCGTCTCATTTATCTCTCTCTCATGAATCAGTTCATCATATAATCATGAGTTCAGTCTCTGGCGTCTCATTTATCTCTCTCTCATGAATCAGTTCATCATATAAACATGAGTTCAGCCTCTGGCGTCTCATTTATCTCTCTCTCATGAATCAGTTCATCATATAATCATGAGTTCAGTCTCTGGCGTCTCATTTATCTCTCTCTCATGAATCAGTTCATCATATAAACATGAGTTCAGCCTCTGGCGTCTCATTCATCTCTCTCTCATGAATCAGTTCATCATATAATCATGAGTTCAGTCTCTGGCGTCTCATTTATCTCTCTCTCATGAATCAGTTCATCATATAAACATGAGTTCAGTCTCTGGCGTCTCATTTATCTCTCTCTCATGAATCAGTTCATCATATAAACATGAGTTCAGCCTCTGGCGTCTCATTTCTCTCTCTATCATGAATCAGTTCATCATATAAATATGAGTTCAGTCTCTGGCGTGTCATTTCTCTCTCTATCGTGAATCAGTTCATCATATAATCATGAGTTCAGTCTCTGGTGTCTCATTTCTCTCTCTATCATGAATCAGTTCATCATATAAACATGAGTTCAGTCTCTGGTGTCTCATTTCTCTCTCTATCATGAATCAGTTCATCATATAAACATGAGTTCAGTCTCTGGCGTCTCATTTCTCTCTCTATCATGAATCAGTTCATCATATAAACATGAGTTCAGTCTCTGGCGTCTCATTTATCTCTCTCTCATGAATCAGTTCATCATATAAACATGAGTTCAGCCTCTGGCGTCTCATTTATCTCTCTCTCATGAATCAGTTCATCATATAAACATGAGTTCAGCCTCTGGCGTCTCATTCATCTCTCTCTCATGAATCAGTTCATCATATAATCATGAGTTCAGTCTCTGGCGTCTCATTTATCTCTCTCTCATGAATCAGTTCATCATATAAACATGAGTTCAGCCTCTGGCGTCTCATTTATCTCTCTCTCATGAATCAGTTCATCATATAAACATGAGTTCAGCCTCTGGCGTCTCATTTATCTCTCTCTCATGAATCAGTACATCATATAAACATGAGTTCAGTCTCTGGCGTCTCATTTATCTCTCTCTCATGAATCAGTTCATCATATAAACATGAGTTCAGTCTCTGGCGTCTCATTTATCTCTCTCTCATGAATCAGTTCATCATATAAACATGAGTTCAGCCTCTGGCGTCTCATTTATCTCTCTCTCATGAATCAGTTCATCATATAAACATGAGTTCAGCCTCTGGCGTCTCATTTCTCTCTCTCTCATGAATCAGTTCATCATATAAACATGAGTTCAGCCTCTGGCGTCTCATTTATCTCTCTCTCATGAATCAGTTCATCATATAATCATGAGTTCAGCCTCTGGCGTCTCATTTATCTCTCTCTCATGAATCAGTTCATCATATAATCATGAGTTCAGTCTCTGGCGTCTCATTTATCTCTCTCTCATGAATCAGTTCATCATATAAACATGAGTTCAGCCTCTGGCGTCTCATTTCTCTCTCTATCGTGAATCAGTTCATCATATAATCATGAGTTCAGCCTCTGGTGTCTCATTTCTCTCTCTCATGAATCAGTTCATCATATAAACATGAGTTCAGTCTCTGGTGTCTCATTTTTCTCTATATCGTGAATCAGTTCATCATATAATCATGAGTTCAGCCTCTGGTGTCTCATTTCTCTCTCTCATGAATCAGTTCATCATATAAACATGAGTTCAGTCTCTGGTGTCTCATTTTTCTCTATATCGTGAATCAGTTCATCATATAATCATAAGTTCAGTCTCTGATGTCTCATTTATCTCTCTCTTATGAATCAGTTCATCATATAAACATGAGTTCAGCCTCTGGCGTCTCATTTATCTCTCTATCGTGAATCAATTCATCATATAATCATGAGTTCAGCCTCTGGTGTCTCATTTCTCTCTCTCATGAATCAGTTCATCATATAAACATGAGTTCAGTCTCTGGTGTCTCATTTTTCTCTCTATCGTGAATCAGTTCATCATATAATCATAAGTTCAGTCTCTGGCGTCTCATTTCTCTCTCTATCGTGAATCAGTTCATCATATAAACATGAGTTCAGCCTCTGGCGTCTCAATTATCTCTCTCTCATGAATCAGTTCATCATATAAACATGAGTTCAGCCTCTGGCGTCTCATTTATCTCTCTCTCATGAATCATTTCATCATATAAACATGAGTTCAGTCTCTGGCGTCTCATTTATCTCTCTCTCATGAATCAGTTCATCATATAAACATGAGTTCAGCCTCTGGCGTCTCATTTATCTCTCTCTCATGAATCAGTTCATCATATAATCATGAGTTCAGTCTCTGGCGTCTCATTTATCTCTCTCTCATGAATCAGTTCATCATATAAACATGAGTTCAGTCTATGGCGTCTCATTTATCTCTCTCTCATGAATCAGTTCATCATATAAACATGAGTTCAGCCCCTGGCGTCTCATTTCTCTCTCTATCGTGAATCAGTTCATCATATAAACATGAGTTCAGCCTCTGGCGTCTCATTTATCTCTCTCTCATGAATCAGTTCATCATATAAACATGAGTTCAGTCTCTGGCGTCTCATTTATCTCTCTCTCATGAATCAGTTCATCATATAAACATGAGTTCAGCCTCTGGCGTCTCATTTCTCTCTCTATCGTGAATGAGTTCATCATATAATCATGAGTTCAGCCTCTGGCGTCTCATTTCTCTCTCTCATGAATCAGTTCATCATATAAACATGAGTTCAGCCTCTGGCGTCTCATTTATCTCTCTCTCATGAATCAGTTCATCATATAAACATGAGTTCAGCCTCTGGCGTCTCATTTATCTCTCTCTCATGAATCAGTTCATCATATAAACATGAGTTCAGTCACTGGCGTCTCATTTATCTCTCTCTCATGAATCAGTTCATCATATAATCATGAGTTCAGTCTCTGGCGTCTCATTTATCTCTCTCTCATGAATCAGTTCATCATATAATCATGAGTTCAGTCTCTGGCGTCTCATTTATCTCTCTCTCATGAATCAGTTCATCATATAAACATGAGTTCAGCCTCTGACGTCTCATTTCTCTCTCTGTCGTGAATCAGTTCATCATATAATCATGAGTTCAGCCTCTGGCGTCTCATTTATCTCTCTATCGTGAATCAATTCATCATATAATCATGAGTTCAGCCTCTGGTGTCTCATTTCTCTCTCTCATGAATCAGTTCATCATATAAACATGAGTTCAGCCTCTGGCGTCTCATTTATCTCTCTATCGTGAATCAATTCATCATATAATCATGAGTTCAGCCTCTGGTGTCTCATTTCTCTCTCTCATGAATCAGTTCATCATATAAACATGAGTTCAGTCTCTGGTGTCTCATTTTTCTCTCTATCGTGAATCAGTTCATCATATAATCATAAGTTCAGTCTCTGGCGTCTCATTTCTCTCTCTATCGTGAATCAGTTCATCATATAAACATGAGTTCAGCCTCTGGCGTCTCAATTATCTCTCTCTCATGAATCAGTTCATCATATAAACATGAGTTCAGCCTCTGGCGTCTCATTTATCTCTCTCTCATGAATCATTTCATCATATAAACATGAGTTCAGTCTCTGGCGTCTCATTTATCTCTCTCTCATGAATCAGTTCATCATATAAACATGAGTTCAGCCTCTGGCGTCTCATTTATCTCTCTCTCATGAATCAGTTCATCATATAATCATGAGTTCAGTCTCTGGCGTCTCATTTATCTCTCTCTCATGAATCAGTTCATCATATAAACATGAGTTCAGTCTATGGCGTCTCATTTATCTCTCTCTCATGAATCAGTTCATCATATAAACATGAGTTCAGCCCCTGGCGTCTCATTTCTCTCTCTATCGTGAATCAGTTCATCATATAAACATGAGTTCAGCCTCTGGCGTCTCATTTATCTCTCTCTCATGAATCAGTTCATCATATAAACATGAGTTCAGTCTCTGGCGTCTCATTTATCTCTCTCTCATGAATCAGTTCATCATATAAACATGAGTTCAGCCTCTGGCGTCTCATTTCTCTCTCTATCGTGAATGAGTTCATCATATAATCATGAGTTCAGCCTCTGGCGTCTCATTTCTCTCTCTCATGAATCAGTTCATCATATAAACATGAGTTCAGCCTCTGGCGTCTCATTTATCTCTCTCTCATGAATCAGTTCATCATATAAACATGAGTTCAGCCTCTGGCGTCTCATTTATCTCTCTCTCATGAATCAGTTCATCATATAATCATGAGTTCAGTCTCTGGCGTCTCATTTATCTCTCTCTCATGAATCAGTTCATCATATAATCATGAGTTCAGTCTCTGGCGTCTCATTTATCTCTCTCTCATGAATCAGTTCATCATATAAACATGAGTTCAGCCTCTGACGTCTCATTTCTCTCTCTGTCGTGAATCAGTTCATCATATAATCATGAGTTCAGCCTCTGGTGTCTCATTTATCTCTCTCTTATGAATCAGTTCATCATATAAACATGAGTTCAGCCTCTGGCGTCTCCTTTCTCTCTCTATCGTGTATCAATTCATCATATAATCATGACTTCAGCCTCTGGTGTCTCATTTCTCTCTCTATCGTGAATCCGTTCTTCATATAATCATGAGTTCAGTCTCTGGCGTCTCATTTCTCTCTCGATCATGAATCAGTTGATCATATAATCATGAGTTCAGCCTCTGGCGTCTCATTTATCTCTCTCTCATGAATCAGTTCATCATATAATCATGAGTTCAGTCTCTGGCGTCTCATTTATCTCTCTCTCATGAATCAGTTCATCATATAAACATGAGTTCAGCCTCTGGCATCTCATTTATCTCTCTCTAATGTGAATCAGTTCATCATATAATCATGAGTTCAGCCTTTGGTGTCTCTTTTCTCTCTCTCATGAATCAGTTCATCATATAATCATGAGTTCAGTCTCTGGTGTCTCATTTTTCTCTCTATCGTGAATCATTTCATCATATAATCATAAGTTCAGTCTCTGGTGTCTCATTTATCTCTCTCTTATGAATCAGTTCATCATATAAACATGAGTTCAGCATCTGGCGTCTCATTTATCTCTCTCTCATGAATCAGTTCATCATATAAACATGAGTTCAGCCTCTGGCGTCTCATTTATCTCTCTCTCATGAATCAGTTCATCATATAATAATGAGTTCAGTCTCTGGCGTCTCAGTTCTCTCTCTCATGAATCAGTTCATCATATAAACGTGAGTTCAGCCTCTGGCGTCTCATTTATCTCTCTCTCATGAATCAGTTCATCATATAAACATGAGTTCAGTCTCTGGTGTCTCATTTCTCTCTATCATGAATAAGTTCATCATATAAACATGAGTTCAGCCTCTGGCGTCTCATTTATCTCTCTCTCATGAATCAGTTCATCATATAATCATGAGTTCAGTCTCTGGTGTCTCATTTCTCTCTATCATGAATCAGTTCATCATATAAACATGAGTTCAGTCTCTGGCGTGTCATTTCTCTCTCTATCGTGAATCAGTTCATCATATAAATATGAGTTCAGTCTCTGGCGTGTCATTTCTCTCTCTATCATGAATCAGTTCATCATATAAATATGAGTTCAGTCTCTGGCGTGTCATTTCTCTCTCTATCGTGAATCAGTTCATCATATAATCATGAGTTCAGTCTCTGGTGTCTCATTTCTCTCTCTATCATGAATCAGTTCATCATATAAACATGAGTTCAGTCTCTGGTGTCTCATTTCTCTCTATCATGAATCAGTTCATCATATAAATATGAGTTCAGTCTCTGGCGTCTCATTTCTCTCTCTATCATGAATCAGTTCATCATATAAACATGAGTTCAGTCTCTGGCGTCTCATTTATCTCTCTCTCATGAATCAGTTCATCATATAAACATGAGTTCAGCCTCTGGCGTCTCATTTATCTCTCTCTCATGAATCAGTTCATCATATAAACATGAGTTCAGCCTCTGGCGTCTCATTCATCTCTCTCTCATGAATCAGTTCATCATATAATCATGAGTTCAGTCTCTGGCGTCTCATTTATCTCTCTCTCATGAATCAGTTCATCATATAAACATGAGTTCAGTCTCTGGCGTCTCATTTATCTCTCTCTCATGAATCAGTTCATCATATAAACATGAGTTCAGCCTCTGGCGTCTCATTTCTCTCTCTATCGTGAATCAGTTCATCATATAAACATGAGTTCAGCCTCTGGCGTCTCATTTATCTCTCTCTCATGAATCAGTTCATCATATAAACATGAGTTCAGCCTCTGGCGTCTCATTTATCTCTCTCTCATGAATCAGTACATCATATAAACATGAGTTCAGTCTCTGGCGTCTCATTTATCTCTCTCTCATGAATCAGTTCATCATATAAACATGAGTTCAGTCTCTGGCGTCTCATTTATCTCTCTCTCATGAATCAGTTCATCATATAAACATGAGTTCAGCCTCTGGCGTCTCATTTATCTCTCTCTCATGAATCAGTTCATCATATAAACATGAGTTCAGCCTCTGGCGTCTCATTTCTCTCTCTCTCATGAATCAGTTCATCATATAAACATGAGTTCAGCCTCTGGCGTCTCATTTATCTCTCTCTCATGAATCAGTTCATCATATAATCATGAGTTCAGCCTCTGGCGTCTCATTTATCTCTCTCTCATGAATCAGTTCATCATATAATCATGAGTTCAGTCTCTGGCGTCTCATTTATCTCTCTCTCATGAATCAGTTCATCATATAAACATGAGTTCAGCCTCTGGCGTCTCATTTCTCTCTCTATCGTGAATCAGTTCATCATATAATCATGAGTTCAGCCTCTGGTGTCTCATTTTTCTCTCTCATGAATCAGTTCATCATATAAACATGAGTTCAGTCTCTGGTGTCTCATTTTTCTCTATATCGTGAATCAGTTCATCATATAATCATAAGTTCAGTCTCTGATGTCTCATTTATCTCTCTCTTATGAATCAGTTCATCATATAAACATGAGTTCAGCCTCTGGCGTCTCATTTATCTCTCCCTCATGAATCAGTTCATCATATAAACATGAGTTCAGCCTCTGGCGTCTCATTTATCTCTCTCTCATGAATCATTTCATCATATAAACATGAGTTCAGTCTCTGGCGTCTCATTTATCTCTCTCTCATGAATCATTTCATCATATAAACATGAGTTCAGTCTCTGGCGTCTCATTTATCTCTCTCTCATGAATCAGTTCATCATATAAACATGAGTTCAGCCTCTGGCGTCTCATTTATCTCTCTCTCATGAATCAGTTCATCATATAATCATGAGTTCAGTCTCTGGCGTCTCATTTATCTCTCTCTCATGAATCAGTTCATCATATAAACATGAGTTCAGTCTCTGGCGTCTCATTTATCTCTCTCTCATGAATCAGTTCATCATATAAACATGAGTTCAGCCTCTGGCGTCTCATTTATCTCTCTCTCATGAATCAGTTCATCATATAATCATGAGTTCAGTCTCTGGCGTCTCATTTATCTCTCTCTCATGAATCAGTTCATCATATAAACATGAGTTCAGCCTCTGGCGTCTCATTCATCTCTCTCTCATGAATCAGTTCATCATATAATCATGAGTTCAGTCTCTGGCGTCTCATTTATCTCTCTCTCATGAATCAGTTCATCATATAAACATGAGTTCAGTCTCTGGCGTCTCATTTATCTCTCTCTCATGAATCAGTTCATCATATAAACATGAGTTCAGCCTCTGGCGTCTCATTTCTCTCTCTATCATGAATCAGTTCATCATATAAATATGAGTTCAGTCTCTGGCGTGTCATTTCTCTCTCTATCGTGAATCAGTTCATCATATAATCATGAGTTCAGTCTCTGGTGTCTCATTTCTCTCTCTATCATGAATCAGTTCATCATATAAACATGAGTTCAGTCTCTGGTGTCTCATTTCTCTCTCTATCATGAATCAGTTCATCATATAAACATGAGTTCAGTCTCTGGCGTCTCATTTCTCTCTCTATCATGAATCAGTTCATCATATAAACATGAGTTCAGTCTCTGGCGTCTCATTTATCTCTCTCTCATGAATCAGTTCATCATATAAACATGAGTTCAGCCTCTGGCGTCTCATTTATCTCTCTCTCATGAATCAGTTCATCATATAAACATGAGTTCAGCCTCTGGCGTCTCATTCATCTCTCTCTCATGAATCAGTTCATCATATAATCATGAGTTCAGTCTCTGGCGTCTCATTTATCTCTCTCTCATGAATCAGTTCATCATATAAACATGAGTTCAGCCTCTGGCGTCTCATTTCTCTCTCTATCGTGAATCAGTTCATCATATAATCATGAGTTCAGTCTCTGGCGTCTCATTTATCTCTCTCTCATGAATCAGTTCATCATATAATCATGAGTTCAGTCTCTGGCGTCTCATTTATCTCTCTCTCATGAATCAGTTCATCATATAAACATGAGTTCAGCCTCTGGCGTCTCATTTATCTCTCTCTCATGAATCAGTTCATCATATAATCATGAGTTCAGTCTCTGGCGTCTCATTTATCTCTCTCTCATGAATCAGTTCATCATATAAACATGAGTTCAGCCTCTGGCGTCTCATTTATCTCTCTCTCATGAATCAGTTCATCATATAATCATGAGTTCAGTCTCTGGCGTCTCATTTATCTCTCTCTCATGAATCAGTTCATCATATAAACATGAGTTCAGCCTCTGGCGTCTCATTCATCTCTCTCTCATGAATCAGTTCATCATATAATCATGAGTTCAGTCTCTGGCGTCTCATTTATCTCTCTCTCATGAATCAGTTCATCATATAAACATGAGTTCAGTCTCTGGCGTCTCATTTATCTCTCTCTCATGAATCAGTTCATCATATAAACATGAGTTCAGCCTCTGGCGTCTCATTTCTCTCTCTATCATGAATCAGTTCATCATATAAATATGAGTTCAGTCTCTGGCGTGTCATTTCTCTCTCTATCGTGAATCAGTTCATCATATAATCATGAGTTCAGTCTCTGGTGTCTCATTTCTCTCTCTATCATGAATCAGTTCATCATATAAACATGAGTTCAGTCTCTGGTGTCTCATTTCTCTCTCTATCATGAATCAGTTCATCATATAAACATGAGTTCAGTCTCTGGCGTCTCATTTCTCTCTCTATCATGAATCAGTTCATCATATAAACATGAGTTCAGTCTCTGGCGTCTCATTTATCTCTCTCTCATGAATCAGTTCATCATATAAACATGAGTTCAGCCTCTGGCGTCTCATTTATCTCTCTCTCATGAATCAGTTCATCATATAAACATGAGTTCAGCCTCTGGCGTCTCATTCATCTCTCTCTCATGAATCAGTTCATCATATAATCATGAGTTCAGTCTCTGGCGTCTCATTTATCTCTCTCTCATGAATCAGTTCATCATATAAACATGAGTTCAGCCTCTGGCGTCTCATTTATCTCTCTCTCATGAATCAGTTCATCATATAAACATGAGTTCAGCCTCTGGCGTCTCATTTATCTCTCTCTCATGAATCAGTACATCATATAAACATGAGTTCAGTCTCTGGCGTCTCATTTATCTCTCTCTCATGAATCAGTTCATCATATAAACATGAGTTCAGTCTCTGGCGTCTCATTTATCTCTCTCTCATGAATCAGTTCATCATATAAACATGAGTTCAGCCTCTGGCGTCTCATTTATCTCTCTCTCATGAATCAGTTCATCATATAAACATGAGTTCAGCCTCTGGCGTCTCATTTCTCTCTCTCTCATGAATCAGTTCATCATATAAACATGAGTTCAGCCTCTGGCGTCTCATTTATCTCTCTCTCATGAATCAGTTCATCATATAATCATGAGTTCAGCCTCTGGCGTCTCATTTCTCTCTCTATCGTGAATCAGTTCATCATATAATCATGAGTTCAGCCTCTGGCGTCTCATTTATCTCTCTCTCATGAATCAGTTCATCATATAAACATGAGTTCAGCCTCTGGTGTCTCATTTATCTCTCTCTCATGAATCAGTTCATCATATAAACATGAGTTCAGCCTCTGGCGTCTCATTTCTCTCTCTATCGTGAATCAGTTCATCATATAATCATGAGTTCAGCCTCTGGTGTCTCATTTCTCTCTCTCATGAATCAGTTCATCATATAAACATGAGTTCAGTCTCTGGTGTCTCATTTTTCTCTATATCGTGAATCAGTTCATCATATAATCATAAGTTCAGTCTCTGATGTCTCATTTATCTCTCTCTTATGAATCAGTTCATCATATAAACATGAGTTCAGCCTCTGGCGTCTCATTTATCTCTCCCTCATGAATCAGTTCATCATATAAACATGAGTTCAGCCTCTGGCGTCTCATTTATCTCTCTCTCATGAATCATTTCATCATATAAACATGAGTTCAGTCTCTGGCGTCTCATTTATCTCTCTCTCATGAATCATTTCATCATATAAACATGAGTTCAGTCTCTGGCGTCTCATTTATCTCTCTCTCATGAATCAGTTCATCATATAAACATGAGTTCAGCCTCTGGCGTCTCATTTATCTCTCTCTCATGAATCAGTTCATCATATAATCATGAGTTCAGTCTCTGGCGTCTCATTTATCTCTCTCTCATGAATCAGTTCATCATATAAACATGAGTTCAGTCTCTGGCGTCTCATTTATCTCTCTCTCATGAATCAGTTCATCATATAAACATGAGTTCAGTCTCTGGCGTCTCATTTATCTCTCTCTCATGAATCAGTTCATCATATAAACATGAGTTCAGTCTCTGGCGTCTCATTTCTCTCTCGATCATGAATCAGTTCATCATATAAACATGAGTTCAGCCTCTGGCGTCTCATTTATCTCTCTCTCATGAATCAGTTCATCATATAAACATGAGTTCAGCCTCTGGCGTCTCATTTATCTCTCTCTCATGAATCAGTTCATCATATAAACATGAGTTCAGCCTCTGGCGTCTCATTTATCTCTCTCTCATGAATCCGTTCATCATATAAACATGAGTTCAGCCTCTGGCTTCTCATTTATCTCTCTCTCATGAATCAGTTCATCATATAAACATGAGTTCAGCCTCTGGCGTCTCATTTATCTCTCCCTCATGAATCAGTTCATCATATAAACATGAGTTCAGTCTCTGGCGTCTCATTTATCTCTCTATCGTGAATCAGTTCATCATATAAACATGAGTTCAGCCTCTGGCGTCTCATTTATCTCTCTCTCATGAATCAGTTCATCATATAAACATGAGTTCAGCCTCTGGCGTCTCATTTATCTCTCTCTCATGAATCAGTTCATCATATAAACATGAGTTCAGCCTCTGGCGTCTCATTTATCTCTCTCTCATGAATCAGTTCATCATATAAACATGAGTTCAGCCTCTGGCGTCTCATTTATCTCTCTCTCATGAATCCGTTCATCATATAAACATGAGTTCAGCCTCTGGCTTCTCATTTATCTCTCTCTCATGAATCAGTTCATTATATAAACATGAGTTCAGCCTCTGGCGTCTCATTTATCTCTCCCTCATGAATCAGTTCATCATATAAACATGAGTTCAGTCTCTGGCGTCTCATTTATCTCTCTCTCATGAATCAGTTCATCATATAAACATGAGTTCAGCCTCTGGCGTCTCATTTATCTCTCCCTCATGAATCAGTTCATCATATAAACATGAGTTCAGCCTCTGGCGTCTCATTTATCTCTCCCTCATGAATCAGTTCATCATATAAACATGAGTTCAGCCTCTGGCGTCTCATTTATCTCTCCCTCATGAATCAGTTCATCATATAAACATGAGTTCAGCCTCTGGCGTCTCATTTATCTCTCTCTCATGAATCAGTTCATCATATAAACATGAGTTCAGCCTCTGGCGTCTCATTTATCTCTCTCTCATGAATCCGTTCATCATATAAACATGAGTTCAGCCTCTGGCTTCTCATTTATCTCTCTCTCATGAATCAGTTCATCATATAAACATGAGTTCAGCCTCTGGCGTCTCATTTATCTCTCTCTCATGAATCAGTTCATCATATAAACATGAGTTCAGCATCTGGCGTCTCATTTATCTCTCTCTCATGAATCAGTTCATCATATAAACATGAGTTCAGCCTCTGGCGTCTCATTTATCTCTCTCTCATGAATCAGTTCATCATATAAACATGAGTTCAGCCTCTGGCGTCTCATTTATCTCTCTCTCATGAATCAGTTCATCATATAAACATGAGTTCAGCCTCTGGCGTCTCATTTATCTCTCTCTCATGAATCAGTTCATCATATAATCATGAGTTCAGTCTCTGGCGTCTCAGTTCTCTCTCTCATGAATCAGTTCATCATATAAACGTGAGTTCAGCCTCTGGCGTCTCATTTATCTCTCTCTCATGAATCAGTTCATCATATAAACATGAGTTCAGTCTCTGGTGTCTCATTTCTCTCTATCATGAATCAGTTCATCATATAAACATGAGTTCAGCCTCTGGCGTCTCATTTATCTCTCTCTCATGAATCAGTTCATCATATAATCATGAGTTCAATCTCTGGCGTCTCATTTCTCTCTCTCATGAATCAGTTCATCATATAAACGTGAGTTCAGCCTCTGGCGTCTCATTTATCTCTCTCTCATGAATCAGTTCATCATATAAACATGAGTTCAGTCTCTGGTGTCTCATTTCTCTCTATCGTGAATCAGTTTATCATATAATCATGAGTTCAGTCTCTGGTGTCTCATTTCTCTCTCTATCGTGAATCAGTTCATCATATAAACATGAGTTCAGTCTCTGGCGTCTCATTTCTCTCTCTATCGTGAATCAGTTTATCATATAATCATGAGTTCAGTCTCTGGCGTCTCATTTCTCTTCCTCTATCGTGAATCAGTTCATCATATAATCATGAGTTCAGTCTCTGACGTCTCATTTCTCTCTCTATCATGAATCAGATCATCATATAATCATGAGTTCAGTCTCTGGTGTCTCATTTCTCTCTCTCATGAATCAGTTCATCATATAATCATGAGATCAGTCTCTGGTGTCTCATTTCTCTCTATCATGAATCAGTTCATCATAAAAATATGAGTTCAGTCTCTGACGTCTCATTTCTCTCTCTATCATGAATCAGATCATCATATAATCACGAGTTCAGTCTCTGGTGTCTCATTTCTCTCTCTCATGAATCAGTTCATCATATAATCATGAGTTCAGTCTCTGGTGTCTCATTTCTCTCTATCATGAATCAGTTCATCATATAAATATGAGTTCAGTCTCTGGCGTGTCATTTCTCTCTCTCATGAATCAGTTCATCATATAATCATGAGTTCAGTCTCTGGTGTCTCATTTCTCTCTATCATGAATCAGTTCATCATATAAATATGAGTTCAGTCTCTGGCGTGTCATTTCTCTCTCTATCATGAATCAGTTCATATAAATATGAGTTCAGTCTCTGGCGTGTCATTTCTCTCTCTATCGTGAATCAGTTCATCATATAATCATGAGTTCAGCCTCTGGTGTCTCATTTCTCTCTCTCATGAATCAGTTCATCATATAAACATGAGTTCAGTCTCTGTTGTCTCATTTTTCTCTATATCGTGAATCAGTTCATCATATAATCATAAGTTCAGTCTCTGATGTCTCATTTATCTCTCTCTTATGAATCAGTTCATCATATAAACATGAGTTCAGCCTCTGGCGTCTCATTTCTCTCTCTATCGTGAATCAATTCATCATATAATCATGAGTTCAGCCTCTGGTGTCTCATTTCTCTCTCTCATGAATCAGTTCATCATATAAACATGAGTTCAGTCTCTGGTGTCTCATTTTTCTCTCTATCGTGAATCAGTTCATCATATAATCATAAGTTCAGTCTCTGGTGTCTCATTCCTCTCTCTATCGTGAATCAGTTTATCATATAATCATGAGTTCAGCCTCTGGCGTCTCATTTCTCTCTCTCTCATGAATCAGTTCATCATATAAACATGAGTTCAGCCTCTGGCGTCTCATTTATCTCTCCCTCATGAATCAGTTCATCATATAAACATGAGTTCAGTCTCTGGCGTCTCATTTATCTCTCTCTCATGAATCAGTTCATCATATAAACATGAGTTCAGCATCTGGCGTCTCATTTATCTCTCTCTCATGAATCAGTTCATCATATAAACATGAGTTCAGTCTCTGGTGTCTCATTTCTCTCTATCATGAATCAGTTCATCATATAAACATGAGTTCAGCCTCTGGCGTCTCATTTATCTCTCTCTCATGAATCAGTTCATCATATAAACATGAGTTCAGCCTCTGGCGTCTCATTCATCTCTCTCTCATGAATCAGTTCATCATATAATCATGAGTTCAGTCTCTGGCGTCTCATTTATCTCTCTCTCATGAATCAGTTCATCATATAAACATGAGTTCAGTCTCTGGCGTCTCATTTATCTCTCTCTCATGAATCAGTTCATCATATAAACATGAGTTCAGCCTCTGGCGTCTCATTTCTCTCTCTATCGTGAATCAGTTCATCATATAAACATGAGTTCAGCCTCTGGCGTCTCATTTATCTCTCTCTCATGAATCAGTTCATCATATAAACATGAGTTCAGCCTCTGGCGTCTCATTTATCTCTCTCTCATGAATCAGTTCATCATATAAACATGAGTTCAGTCTCTGGCGTCTCATTTATCTCTCTCTCATGAATCAGTTCATCATATAAACATGAGTTCAGTCTCTGGCGTCTCATTTATCTCTCTCTCATGAATCAGTTCATCATATAAACATGAGTTCAGCCTCTGGCGTCTCATTTATCTCTCTCTCATGAATCAGTTCATCATATAAACATGAGTTCAGCCTCTGGCGTCTCATTTCTCTCTCTCTCATGAATCAGTTCATCATATAAACATGAGTTCAGCCTCTGGCGTCTCATTTATCTCTCTCTCATGAATCAGTTCATCATATAATCATGAGTTCAGCCTCTGGCGTCTCATTTATCTCTCTCTCATGAATCAGTTCATCATATAATCATGAGTTCAGTCTCTGGCGTCTCATTTATCTCTCTCTCATGAATCAGTTCATCATTGTGACGGGTGCGTAGCTCACCTCACATTTTGACCTTTACCTTTAGTTAGTTTTGAAGTTTAATTTAATGTTTGTTACTTTATTTAAATCCCTGGATCATAATAACAACACTGGACAAGAAAATGAGTTAAAGTTTATTAAGATCTTGAATATACAGAAGGGTGCACACTTCTTATATTTCTCTTTGCTGTTTAACTTTACCTGAGTCCTAGATTACTTGAGGTCCATGGAGTGACGGCCGCATTCCATGTGGCAGCAGACAAAGGAAGAGGCGGGGCTTCAGCCTCCAAACTTATGCTGTTCCAGAGGAAGTTGGACTGTACCATCATGTGTTCTTTTGGAGGGATCTTTAGATTTATTTTGTTCAATTATTCCTTTGTTTGATTTGAGTATTTTCCTTTCCATATGTTTGGTTGTATGATTCTATTATGTTAGGCATGATACTGGATATTGGGTTGTAAATGTTATTTTGTTTGAGTTTATTTAGTAAAGGTATTATTTTGATATTTACCTTTTATTTTTGTTTGGTAGAGGCTAAATGGGTATTTATAGCCTTGTGGGTAAGAGCCTGGGTTAGTCAGTCTTGCACAGCCACATTACCATCATGACCTGCTGACCTTAGCGGTTTGAGTTTGTTACTTTGTTTACAGGGGAGGTTTATTTTTAAGCTTATTTCATTTTTGTTTATTTCAGTTAATATACCTCAAGTTTTGTTTTGTTGTTTGAAATCTGCCCCTGAATATAATTTTCCCTTCATGTTGTTGGAAGAAATAAACTTCTGTTTTTGTTTTCACTACCTGTCCTGCCTGTTCTTGGCCACGACCACCACAATCATATAAACATGAGTTCAGCCTCTGGCGTCTCATTTCTCTCTCTATCGTGAATCAGTTCATCATATAAACATGAGTTCAGTCTCTGGTGTCTCATTTTTCTCTATATCGTGAATCAGTTCATCATATAATCATAAGTTCAGTCTCTGATGTCTCATTTATCTCTCTCTTATGAATCAGTTCATCATATAAACATGAGATCAGCCTCTGGCGTCTCATTTATCTCTCCCTCATGAATCAGTTCATCATATAATCATAAGTTCAGTCTCTGATGTCTCATTTATCTCTCTCTTATGAATCAGTTCATCATATAATCATGAGTTCAGCCTCTGGTGTCTCATTTCTCTCTCTCATGAATCAGTTCATCATATAAACATGAGTTCAGTCTCTGGTGTCTCATTTTTCTCTATATCGTGAATCAGTTCATCATATAATCATAAGTTCAGTCTCTGATGTCTCATTTATCTCTCTCTTATGAATCAGTTCATCATATAAACATGAGTTCAGCCTCTGGCGTCTCATTTATCTCTCCCTCATGAATCAGTTCATCATATAAACATGAGTTCAGCCTCTGGCGTCTCATTTATCTCTCTCTCATTAATCATTTCATCATATAAACATGAGTTCAGTCTCTGGCGTCTCATTTATCTCTCTCTCATGAATCAGTTCATCATATAAACATGAGTTCAGCCTCTGGCGTCTCATTTATCTCTCTCTCATGAATCATTTCATCATATAAACATGAGTTCAGTCTCTGGCGTCTCATTTATCTCTCTCTCATGAATCAGTTCATCATATAAACATGAGTTCAGCCTCTGGCGTCTCATTTATCTCTCTCTCATGAATCAGTTCATCATATAATCATGAGTTCAGTCTCTGGCGTCTCATATATCTCTCTCTCATGAATCAGTTCATCATATAAACATGAGTTCAGCCTCTGGCGTCTCATTTATCTCTCTCTCATGAATCCGTTCATCATATAAACATGAGTTCAGCCTCTGGCGTCTCATTTATCTCTCTCTCATGAATCAGTTCATCATATAAACATGAGTTCAGCCTCTGGCGTCTCATTTATCTCTCTCTCATGAATCAGTTCATCATATAAACATGAGTTCAGCCTCTGGCGTCTCATTTATCTCTCTCTCATGAATTAGTTCATCATATAAACATGAGTTCAGCCTCTGGCGTCTCATTTATCTCTCTCTCATGAATCAGTTCATCATATAAACATGAGTTCAGCCTCTGGCGTCTCATTTATCTCTCCCTCATGAATCAGTTCATCATATAAACATGAGTTCAGCATCTGGCGTCTCATTTATCTCTCTCTCATGAATCAGTTCATCATATAAACATGAGTTCAGCCTCTGGCGTCTCATTTATCTCTCTCTCATGAATCAGTTCATCATATAAACATGAGTTCAGCCTCTGGCGTCTCATTTATCTCTCTCTCATGAATCAGTTCATCATATAAACATGAGTTCAGTCTCTGGCGTCTCAGTTCTCTCTCTCATGAATCAGTTCATCATATAAACGTGAGTTCAGCATCTGGCGTCTCATTTATCTCTCTCTCATGAATCAGTTCATCATATAAACATGAGTTCAGTCTCTGGTGTCTCATTTCTCTCTATCATGAATCAGTTCATCATATAAACATGAGTTCAGCCTCTGGCGTCTCATTTATCTCTCTCTCATGAATCAGTTCATCATATAATCATGAGTTCAATCTCTGGCGTCTCATTTCTCTCTCTCATAATTCAGTTCATCATATAAACGTGAGTTCAGCCTCTGGCGTCTCATTTATCTCTCTCTCATGAATCAGTTCATCATATAAACATGAGTTCAGTCTCTGGTGTCTCATTTCTCTCTATCGTGAATCAGTTTATCATATAATCATGAGTTCAGTCTCTGGTGTCTCATTTCTCTCTCTATCGTGAATCAGTTCATCATATAAACATGAGTTCAGTCTCTGGCGTCTCATTTCTCTCTCTATCGTGAATCAGTTCATCATATAATCATGAGTTCAGTCTCTGACGTCTCATTTCTCTCTCTATCATGAATCAGATCAACATATAATCATGAGTTCAGTCTCTGGTGTCTCATTTCTCTCTCTCATGAATCAGTTCATCATATAATCATGAGTTCAGTCTCTGGTGTCTCATTTCTCTCTATCATGAATCAGTTCATCATATAAATATGAGTTCAGTCTCTGGCGTGTCATTTCTCTCTCTATCGTGAATCAGTTCATCATATAATCACGAGTTCAGTCTCTGGTGTCTCATTTCTCTCTCTCATGAATCAGTTCATCATATAATCATGAGTTCAGTCTCTGGTGTCTCATTTCTCTCTATCATGAATCAGTTCATCATATAAATATGAGTTCAGTCTCTGGCGTGTCATTTCTCTCTCTCATGAATCAGTTCATCATATAATCATGAGTTCAGTCTCTGGTGTCTCATTTCTCTCTATCATGAATCAGTTCATCATATAAACATGAGTTCAGTCTCTGGCGTGTCATTTCTCTCTCTATCGTGAATCAGTTCATCATATAAATATGAGTTCAGTCTCTGGCGTGTCATTTCTCTCTCTATCATGAATCAGTTCATCATATAAATATGAGTTCAGCCTCTGGCGTCTCATTTATCTCTCTCTCATGAATCCGTTCATCATATAAACATGAGTTCAGCCTCTGGCGTCTCATTTATCTCTCTCTCATGAATCAGTTCATCATATAAACATGAGTTCAGCCTCTGGCGTCTCATTTATCTCTCTCTCATGAATCCGTTCATCATATAAACATGAGTTCAGCCTCTGGCGTCTCATTTATCTCTCTCTCATGAATCAGTTCATCATATAAACATGAGTTCAGCCTCTGGCGTCTCATTTATCTCTCTCTCATGAATCAGTTCATCATATAAACATGAGTTCAGCCTCTGGCGTCTCATTTATCTCTCTCTCATGAATCAGTTCATCATATAAACATGAGTTCAGCCTCTGGCGTCTCATTTATCTCTCCCTCATGAATCAGTTCATCATATAAACATGAGTTCAGTCTCTGGCGTCTCATTTATCTCTCTCTCATGAATCAGTTCATCATATAAACATGAGTTCAGCATCTGGCGTCTCATTTATCTCTCTCTCATGAATCAGTTCATCATATAAACATGAGTTCAGCCTCTGGCGTCTCATTTATCTCTCTCTCATGAATCAGTTCATCATATAAACATGAGTTCAGCCTCTGGCGTCTCATTTATCTCTCTCTCATGAATCAGTTCATCATATAAACATGAGTTCAGCCTCTGGCGTCTCATTTATCTCTCTCTCATGAATCAGTTCATCATATAATCATGAGTTCAGTCTCTGGCGTCTCAGTTCTCTCTCTCATGAATCAGTTCATCATATAAACGTGAGTTCAGCATCTGGCGTCTCATTTATCTCTCTCTCATGAATCAGTTCATCATATAAACATGAGTTCAGTCTCTGGTGTCTCATTTCTCTCTATCATGAATCAGTTCATCATATAAACATGAGTTCAGCCTCTGGCGTCTCATTTATCTCTCTCTCATGAATCAGTTCATCATATAATCATGAGTTCAATCTCTGGCGTCTCATTTCTCTCTCTCATAATTCAGTTCATCATATAAACGTGAGTTCAGCCTCTGGCGTCTCATTTATCTCTCTCTCATGAATCAGTTCATCATATAAACATGAGTTCAGTCTCTGGTGTCTCATTTCTCTCTATCGTGAATCAGTTTATCATATAATCATGAGTTCAGTCTCTGGTGTCTCATTTCTCTCTCTATCGTGAATCAGTTCATCATATAAACATGAGTTCAGTCTCTGGCGTCTCATTTCTCTTCCTCTATCGTGAATCAGTTCATCATATAATCATGAGTTCAGTCTCTGACGTCTCATTTCTCTCTCTATCATGAATCAGATCAACATATAATCATGAGTTCAGTCTCTGGTGTCTCATTTCTCTCTCTCATGAATCAGTTCATCATATAATCATGAGTTCAGTCTCTGGTGTCTCATTTCTCTCTATCATGAATCAGTTCATCATATAAATATGAGTTCAGTCTCTGGCGTGTCATTTCTCTCTCTATCGTGAATCAGTTCATCATATAATCACGAGTTCAGTCTCTGGTGTCTCATTTCTCTCTCTCATGAATCAGTTCATCATATAATCATGAGTTCAGTCTCTGGTGTCTCATTTCTCTCTATCATGAATCAGTTCATCATATAAATATGAGTTCAGTCTCTGGCGTGTCATTTCTCTCTCTCATGAATCAGTTCATCATATAATCATGAGTTCAGTCTCTGGTGTCTCATTTCTCTCTATCATGAATCAGTTCATCATATAAACATGAGTTCAGTCTCTGGCGTGTCATTTCTCTCTCTATCGTGAATCAGTTCATCATATAAATATGAGTTCAGTCTCTGGCGTGTCATTTCTCTCTCTATCATGAATCAGTTCATCATATAAATATGAGTTCAGTCTCTGGCGTGTCATTTCTCTCTCTATCGTGAATCAGTTCATCATATAATCATGAGTTCAGCCTCTGGTGTCTCATTTCTCTCTCTCATGAATCAGTTCATCATATAAACATGAGTTCAGTCTCTGTTGTCTCATTTTTCTCTATATCGTGAATCAGTTCATCATATAATCATAAGTTCAGTCTCTGATGTCTCATTTATCTCTCTCTTATGAATCAGTTCATCATATAAACATGAGTTCAGCCTCTGGCGTCTTATTTCTCTCTCTATCGTGAATCAATTCATCATATAATCATAAGTTCAGTCTCTGGTGTCTCATTCCTCTCTCTATCGTGAATCAGTTTATCATATAATCATGAGTTCAGCCTCTGGCGTCTCATTTCTCTCTCTCTCATGAATCAGTTCATCATATAAACATGAGTTCAGCCTCTGGCGTCTCATTTATCTCTCCCTCATGAATCAGTTCATCATATAAACATGAGTTCAGTCTCTGGCGTCTCATTTATCTCTCTCTCATGAATCAGTTCATCATATAAACATGAGTTCAGCATCTGGCGTCTCATTTATCTCTCTCTCATGAATCAGTTCATCATATAAACATGAGTTCAGCCTCTGGCGTCTCATTTATCTCTCTCTCATGAATCAGTTCATCATATAAACATGAGTTCAGCCTCTGGCGTCTCATTTATCTCTCTCTCATGAATCAGTTCATCATATAAACATGAGTTCAGCCTCTGGCGTCTCATTTATCTCTCTCTCATGAATCAGTTCATCATATAATCATGAGTTCAGTCTCTGGCGTCTCAGTTCTCTCTCTCATGAATCAGTTCATCATATAAACGTGAGTTCAGCCTCTGGCGTCTCATTTATCTCTCTCTCATGAATCAGTTCATCATATAAACATGAGTTCAGTCTCTGGTGTCTCATTTCTCTCTATCATGAATCAGTTCATCATATAAACATGAGTTCAGCCTCTGGCGTCTCATTTATCTCTCTCTCATGAATCAGTTCATCATATAATCATGAGTTCAATCTCTGGTGTCTCATTTCTCTCTCTCATGAATCAGTTCATCATATAAACATGAGTTCAGTCTCTGGTGTCTCATTTCTCTCTATCGTGAATCAGTTTATCATATAATCATGAGTTCAGTCTCTGGTGTCTCATTTCTCTCTCTATCGTGAATCAGTTCATCATATAAACATGAGTTCAGTCTCTGGCGTCTCATTTCTCTTCCTCTATCGTGAATCAGTTCATCATATAATCATGAGTTCAGTCTCTGACGTCTCATTTCTCTCTCTATCATGAATCAGATCATCATATAATCATGAGTTCAGTCTCTGGTGTCTCATTTCTCTCTCTCATGAATCAGTTCATCATATAATCATGAGTTCAGTCTCTGGTGTCTCATTTCTCTCTATCATGAATCAGTTCATCATATAAATATGAGTTCAGTCTCTGGCGTGTCATTTCTCTCTCTATCGTGAATCAGTTCATCATATAATCACGAGTTCAGTCTCTGGTGTCTCATTTTTCTCTCTCATGAATCAGTTCATCATATAATCATGAGTTCAGTCTCTGGTGTCTCATTTCTCTCTATCATGAATCAGTTCATCATATAAATATGAGTTCAGTCTCTGGCGTGTCATTTCTCTCTCTCATGAATCAGTTCATCATATAATCATGAGTTCAGTCTCTGGTGTCTCATTTCTCTCTATCATGAATCAGTTCATCATATAAACATGAGTTCAGTCTCTGGCGTGTCATTTCTCTCTCTATCGTGAATCAGTTCATCATATAAATATGAGTTCAGTCTCTGGCGTGTCATTTCTCTCTCTATCATGAATCAGTTCATCATATAAATATGAGTTCAGTCTCTGGCGTGTCATTTCTCTCTCTATCGTGAATCAGTTTATCATATAATCACGAGTTCAGTCTCTGGTGTCTCATTTTTCTCTCTCATGAATCAGTTCATCATATAATCATGAGTTCAGTCTCTGGTGTCTCATTTCTCTCTATCATGAATCAGTTCATCATATAAATATGAGTTCAGTCTCTGGCGTGTCATTTCTCTCTCTCATGAATCAGTTCATCATATAATCATGAGTTCAGTCTCTGGTGTCTCATTTCTCTCTATCATGAATCAGTTCATCATATAAACATGAGTTCAGTCTCTGGCGTGTCATTTCTCTCTCTATCGTGAATCAGTTCATCATATAAATATGAGTTCAGTCTCTGGCGTGTCATTTCTCTCTCTATCATGAATCAGTTCATCATATAAATATGAGTTCAGTCTCTGGCGTGTCATTTCTCTCTCTATCGTGAATCAGTTTATCATATAATCACGAGTTCAGTCTCTGGTGTCTCATTTCTCTCTATCGTGAATCAGTTCATCATATAAATATGAGTTCAGTCTCTGGCGTGTCATTTCTCTCTCTATCATGAATCAGTTCATCATATAAACATGAGTTCAGTCTCTGGTGTCTCATTTCTCTCTCTATCGTGAATCAGTTCATCATATAATCACGAGTTCAGTCTCTGGTGTCTCATTTCTCTCTCTCATGAATCAGTTCATCATATAATCATGAGTTCAGTCTCTGGTGTCTCATTTCTCTCTATCATGAATCAGTTCATCATATAAATATGAGTTCAGTCTCTGGCGTGTCATTTCTCTCTCTCATGAATCAGTTCATCATATAATCATGAGTTCAGTCTCTGGTGTCTCATTTCTCTCTATCATGAATCAGTTCATCATATAAACATGAGTTCAGTCTCTGGCGTGTCATTTCTCTCTCTATCGTGAATCAGTTCATCATATAAATATGAGTTCAGTCTCTGGCGTGTCATTTCTCTCTCTATCATGAATCAGTTCATCATATAAATATGAGTTCAGCCTCTGGCGTCTCATTTATCTCTCTCTCATGAATCCGTTCATCATATAAACATGAGTTCAGCCTCTGGCGTCTCATTTATCTCTCTCTCATGAATCAGTTCATCATATAATCATGAGTTCAGTCTCTGGCGTCTCAGTTCTCTCTCTCATGAATCAGTTCATCATATAAACGTGAGTTCAGCATCTGGCGTCTCATTTATCTCTCTCTCATGAATCAGTTCATCATATAAACATGAGTTCAGTCTCTGGTGTCTCATTTCTCTCTATCATGAATCAGTTCATCATATAAACATGAGTTCAGCCTCTGGCGTCTCATTTATCTCTCTCTCATGAATCAGTTCATCATATAATCATGAGTTCAATCTCTGGCGTCTCATTTCTCTCTCTCATAATTCAGTTCATCATATAAACGTGAGTTCATTCTCTGGCGTCTCATTTATCTCTCTCTCATGAATCAGTTCATCATATAAACATGAGTTCAGTCTCTGGTGTCTCATTTCTCTCTATCGTGAATCAGTTTATCATATAATCATGAGTTCAGTCTCTGGTGTCTCATTTCTCTCTCTATCGTGAATCAGTTCATCATATAAACATGAGTTCAGTCTCTGGCGTCTCATTTCTCTTCCTCTATCGTGAATCAGTTCATCATATAATCATGAGTTCAGTCTCTGACGTCTCATTTCTCTCTCTATCATGAATCAGATCAACATATAATCATGAGTTCAGTCTCTGGTGTCTCATTTCTCTCTCTCATGAATCAGTTCATCATATAATCATGAGTTCAGTCTCTGGTGTCTCATTTCTCTCTATCATGAATCAGTTCATCATATAAATATGAGTTCAGTCTCTGGCGTGTCATTTCTCTCTCTATCGTGAATCAGTTCATCATATAATCACGAGTTCAGTCTCTGGTGTCTCATTTCTCTCTCTCATGAATCAGTTCATCATATAATCATGAGTTCAGTCTCTGGTGTCTCATTTCTCTCTATCATGAATCAGTTCATCATATAAATATGAGTTCAGTCTCTGGCGTGTCATTTCTCTCTCTCATGAATCAGTTCATCATATAATCATGAGTTCAGTCTCTGGTGTCTCATTTCTCTCTATCATGAATCAGTTCATCATATAAACATGAGTTCAGTCTCTGGCGTGTCATTTCTCTCTCTATCGTGAATCAGTTCATCATATAAATATGAGTTCAGTCTCTGGCGTGTCATTTCTCTCTCTATCATGAATCAGTTCATCATATAAATATGAGTTCAGTCTCTGGCGTGTCATTTCTCTCTCTATCGTGAATCAGTTCATCATATAATCATGAGTTCAGCCTCTGGTGTCTCATTTCTCTCTCTCATGAATCAGTTCATCATATAAACATGAGTTCAGTCTCTGTTGTCTCATTTTTCTCTATATCGTGAATCAGTTCATCATATAATCATAAGTTCAGTCTCTGATGTCTCATTTATCTCTCTCTTATGAATCAGTTCATCATATAAACATGAGTTCAGCCTCTGGCGTCTCATTTCTCTCTCTATCGTGAATCAATTCATCATATAATCATAAGTTCAGTCTCTGGTGTCTCATTCCTCTCTCTATCGTGAATCAGTTTATCATATAATCATGAGTTCAGCCTCTGGCGTCTCATTTCTCTCTCTCTCATGAATCAGTTCATCATATAAACATGAGTTCAGCCTCTGGCGTCTCATTTATCTCTCCCTCATGAATCAGTTCATCATATAAACATGAGTTCAGTCTCTGGCGTCTCATTTATCTCTCTCTCATGAATCAGTTCATCATATAAACATGAGTTCAGCATCTGGCGTCTCATTTATCTCTCTCTCATGAATCAGTTCATCATATAAACATGAGTTCAGCCTCTGGCGTCTCATTTATCTCTCTCTCATGAATCAGTTCATCATATAAACATGAGTTCAGCCTCTGGCGTCTCATTTATCTCTCTCTCATGAATCAGTTCATCATATAAACATGAGTTCAGCCTCTGGCGTCTCATTTATCTCTCTCTCATGAATCAGTTCATCATATAATCATGAGTTCAGTCTCTGGCGTCTCAGTTCTCTCTCTCATGAATCAGTTCATCATATAAACGTGAGTTCAGCCTCTGGCGTCTCATTTATCTCTCTCTCATGAATCAGTTCATCATATAAACATGAGTTCAGTCTCTGGTGTCTCATTTCTCTCTATCATGAATCAGTTCATCATATAAACATGAGTTCAGCCTCTGGCGTCTCATTTATCTCTCTCTCATGAATCAGTTCATCATATAATCATGAGTTCAATCTCTGGTGTCTCATTTCTCTCTCTCATGAATCAGTTCATCATATAAACATGAGTTCAGTCTCTGGTGTCTCATTTCTCTCTATCGTGAATCAGTTTATCATATAATCATGAGTTCAGTCTCTGGTGTCTCATTTCTCTCTCTATCGTGAATCAGTTCATCATATAAACATGAGTTCAGTCTCTGGTGTCTCATTTATCTCTCTCTCATGAATCAGTTCATCATATAATCATGAGTTCAATCTCTGGTGTCTCATTTCTCTCTCTCATGAATCAGTTCATCATATAAACATGAGTTCAGTCTCTGGTGTCTCATTTCTCTCTATCGTGAATCAGTTTATCATATAATCATGAGTTCAGTCTCTGGTGTCTCATTTCTCTCTCTATCGTGAATCAGTTCATCATATAATCATGAGTTCAGTCTCTGACGTCTCATTTCTCTCTCTATCATGAATCAGATCATCATATAATCATGAGTTCAGTCTCTGGTGTCTCATTTCTCTCTCTCATGAATCAGTTCATCATATAATCATGAGTTCAGTCTCTGGTGTCTCATTTCTCTCTATCATGAATCAGTTCATCATATAAATATGAGTTCAGTCTCTGGCGTGTCATTTCTCTCTCTATCGTGAATCAGTTCATCATATAATCACGAGTTCAGTCTCTGGTGTCTCATTTTTCTCTCTCATGAATCAGTTCATCATATAATCATGAGTTCAGTCTCTGGTGTCTCATTTCTCTCTATCATGAATCAGTTCATCATATAAATATGAGTTCAGTCTCTGGCGTGTCATTTCTCTCTCTCATGAATCAGTTCATCATATAATCATGAGTTCAGTCTCTGGTGTCTCATTTCTCTCTATCATGAATCAGTTCATCATATAAACATGAGTTCAGTCTCTGGCGTGTCATTTCTCTCTCTATCGTGAATCAGTTCATCATATAAATATGAGTTCAGTCTCTGGCGTGTCATTTCTCTCTCTATCATGAATCAGTTCATCATATAAATATGAGTTCAGTCTCTGGCGTGTCATTTCTCTCTCTATCGTGAATCAGTTTATCATATAATCACGAGTTCAGTCTCTGGTGTCTCATTTCTCTCTCTCATGAATCAGTTCATCATATAATCATGAGTTCAGTCTCTGGTGTCTCATTTCTCTCTCTATCGTGAATCAGTTCATCATATAATCACGAGTTCAGTCTCTGGTGTCTCATTTCTCTCTCTCATGAATCAGTTCATCATATAATCATGAGTTCAGTCTCTGGTGTCTCATTTCTCTCTATCATGAATCAGTTCATCATATAAATATGAGTTCAGTCTCTGGCGTGTCATTTCTCTCTCTCATGAATCAGTTCATCATATAATCATGAGTTCAGTCTCTGGTGTCTCATTTCTCTCTATCATGAATCAGTTCATCATATAAACATGAGTTCAGTCTCTGGCGTGTCATTTCTCTCTCTATCGTGAATCAGTTCATCATATAAATATGAGTTCAGTCTCTGGCGTGTCATTTCTCTCTCTATCATGAATCAGTTCATCATATAAATATGAGTTCAGCCTCTGGCGTCTCATTTATCTCTCTCTCATGAATCCGTTCATCATATAAACATGAGTTCAGCCTCTGGCGTCTCATTTATCTCTCTCTCATGAATCAGTTCATCATATAAACATGAGTTCAGCCTCTGGCGTCTCATTTATCTCTCTCTCATGAATCAGTTCATCATATAAACATGAGTTCAGCCTCTGGCGTCTCATTTATCTCTCTCTCATGAATCCGTTCATCATATAAACATGAGTTCAGCCTCTGGCGTCTCATTTATCTCTCTCTCATGAATCAGTTCATCATATAAACATGAGTTCAGCCTCTGGCGTCTCATTTATCTCTCTCTCATGAATCAGTTCATCATATAAACATGAGTTCAGCCTCTGGCGTCTCATTTATCTCTCTCTCATGAATCAGTTCATCATATAAACATGAGTTCAGCCTCTGGCGTCTCATTTATCTCTCCCTCATGAATCAGTTCATCATATAAACATGAGTTCAGTCTCTGGCGTCTCATTTATCTCTCTCTCATGAATCAGTTCATCATATAAACATGAGTTCAGCATCTGGCGTCTCATTTATCTCTCTCTCATGAATCAGTTCATCATATAAACATGAGTTCAGCCTCTGGCGTCTCATTTATCTCTCTCTCATGAATCAGTTCATCATATAAACATGAGTTCAGCCTCTGGCGTCTCATTTATCTCTCTCTCATGAATCAGTTCATCATATAAACATGAGTTCAGCCTCTGGCGTCTCATTTATCTCTCTCTCATGAATCAGTTCATCATATAATCATGAGTTCAGTCTCTGGCGTCTCAGTTCTCTCTCTCATGAATCAGTTCATCATATAAACGTGAGTTCAGCATCTGGCGTCTCATTTATCTCTCTCTCATGAATCAGTTCATCATATAAACATGAGTTCAGTCTCTGGTGTCTCATTTCTCTCTATCATGAATCAGTTCATCATATAAACATGAGTTCAGCCTCTGGCGTCTCATTTATCTCTCTCTCATGAATCAGTTCATCATATAATCATGAGTTCAATCTCTGGCGTCTCATTTCTCTCTCTCATAATTCAGTTCATCATATAAACGTGAGTTCAGCCTCTGGCGTCTCATTTATCTCTCTCTCATGAATCAGTTCATCATATAAACATGAGTTCAGTCTCTGGTGTCTCATTTCTCTCTATCGTGAATCAGTTTATCATATAATCATGAGTTCAGTCTCTGGTGTCTCATTTCTCTCTCTATCGTGAATCAGTTCATCATATAAACATGAGTTCAGTCTCTGGCGTCTCATTTCTCTTCCTCTATCGTGAATCAGTTCATCATATAATCATGAGTTCAGTCTCTGACGTCTCATTTCTCTCTCTATCATGAATCAGATCAACATATAATCATGAGTTCAGTCTCTGGTGTCTCATTTCTCTCTCTCATGAATCAGTTCATCATATAATCATGAGTTCAGTCTCTGGTGTCTCATTTCTCTCTATCATGAATCAGTTCATCATATAAATATGAGTTCAGTCTCTGGCGTGTCATTTCTCTCTCTATCGTGAATCAGTTCATCATATAATCACGAGTTCAGTCTCTGGTGTCTCATTTCTCTCTCTCATGAATCAGTTCATCATATAATCATGAGTTCAGTCTCTGGTGTCTCATTTCTCTCTATCATGAATCAGTTCATCATATAAATATGAGTTCAGTCTCTGGCGTGTCATTTCTCTCTCTCATGAATCAGTTCATCATATAATCATGAGTTCAGTCTCTGGTGTCTCATTTCTCTCTATCATGAATCAGTTCATCATATAAACATGAGTTCAGTCTCTGGCGTGTCATTTCTCTCTCTATCGTGAATCAGTTCATCATATAAATATGAGTTCAGTCTCTGGCGTGTCATTTCTCTCTCTATCATGAATCAGTTCATCATATAAATATGAGTTCAGTCTCTGGCGTGTCATTTCTCTCTCTATCGTAAATCAGTTCATCATATAAATATGAGTTCAGTCTCTGGCGTGTCATTTCTCTCTCTATCATGAATCAGTTCATCATATAAATATGAGTTCAGTCTCTGGCGTGTCATTTCTCTCTCTATCATGAATCAGTTCATCATATAAACATGAGTTCAGTCTCTGGCGTGTCATTTCTCTCTCTATCGTGAATCAGTTCATCATATAAATATGAGTTCAGTCTCTGGCGTGTCATTTCTCTCTCTATCGTGAATCAGTTCATCATATAATCATGAGTTCAGCCTCTGGTGTCTCATTTCTCTCTCTCATGAATCAGTTCATCATATAAACATGAGTTCAGTCTCTGTTGTCTCATTTTTCTCTATATCGTGAATCAGTTCATCATATAATCATAAGTTCAGTCTCTGATGTCTCATTTATCTCTCTCTTATGAATCAGTTCATCATATAAACATGAGTTCAGCCTCTGGCGTCTCATTTCTCTCTCTATCGTGAATCAATTCATCATATAATCATGAGTTCAGCCTCTGGTGTCTCATTTTTCTCTCTCATGAATCAGTTCATCATATAAACATGAGTTCAGTCTCTGGTGTCTCATTTTTCTCTCTATCGTGAATCAGTTCATCATATAATCATGAGTTCAGCCTCTGGCGTCTCATTTCTCTCTCTCTCATGAATCAGTTCATCATATAAACATGAGTTCAGCCTCTGGCGTCTCATTTATCTCTCCCTCATGAATCAGTTCATCATATAAACATGAGTTCAGTCTCTGGCGTCTCATTTATCTCTCTCTCATGAATCAGTTCATCATATAAACATGAGTTCAGCATCTGGCGTCTCATTTATCTCTCTCTCATGAATCAGTTCATCATATAAACATGAGTTCAGCCTCTGGCGTCTCATTTATCTCTCTCTCATGAATCAGTTCATCATATAAACATGAGTTCAGCCTCTGGCGTCTCATTTATCTCTCTCTCATGAATCAGTTCATCATATAAACATGAGTTCAGCCTCTGGCGTCTCATTTATCTCTCTCTCATGAATCAGTTCATCATATAATCATGAGTTCAGTCTCTGGCGTCTCAGTTCTCTCTCTCATGAATCAGTTCATCATATAAACGTGAGTTCAGCCTCTGGCGTCTCATTTATCTCTCTCTCATGAATCAGTTCATCATATAAACATGAGTTCAGTCTCTGGTGTCTCATTTCTCTCTATCATGAATCAGTTCATCATATAAACATGAGTTCAGCCTCTGGCGTCTCATTTATCTCTCTCTCATGAATCAGTTCATCATATAATCATGAGTTCAATCTCTGGTGTCTCATTTCTCTCTCTCATGAATCAGTTCATCATATAAACATGAGTTCAGTCTCTGGTGTCTCATTTCTCTCTATCGTGAATCAGTTTATCATATAATCATGAGTTCAGTCTCTGGTGTCTCATTTCTCTCTCTATCGTGAATCAGTTCATCATATAAACATGAGTTCAGTCTCTGGCGTCTCATTTCTCTTCCTCTATCGTGAATCAGTTCATCATATAATCATGAGTTCAGTCTCTGACGTCTCATTTCTCTCTCTATCATGAATCAGATCATCATATAATCATGAGTTCAGTCTCTGGTGTCTCATTTCTCTCTCTATCGTGAATCAGTTCATTATATAAACATGAGTTCAGTCTCTGGCGTCTCATTTCTCTTCCTCTATCGTGAATCAGTTCATCATATAAACATGAGTTCAGCATCTGGCGTCTCATTTATCTCTCTCTCATGAATCAGTTCATCATATAAACATGAGTTCAGCCTCTGGCGTCTCATTTATCTCTCTCTCATGAATCAGTTCATCATATAAACATGAGTTCAGCCTCTGGCGTCTCATTTATCTCTCTCTCATGAATCAGTTCATCATATAAACATGAGTTCAGCCTCTGGCGTCTCATTTATCTCTCTCTCATGAATCAGTTCATCATATAATCATGAGTTCAGTCTCTGGCGTCTCAGTTCTCTCTCTCATGAATCAGTTCATCATATAAACGTGAGTTCAGCCTCTGGCGTCTCATTTATCTCTCTCTCATGAATCAGTTCATCATATAAACATGAGTTCAGTCTCTGGTGTCTCATTTCTCTCTATCATGAATCAGTTCATCATATAAACATGAGTTCAGCCTCTGGCGTCTCATTTATCTCTCTCTCATGAATCAGTTCATCATATAATCATGAGTTCAATCTCTGGTGTCTCATTTCTCTCTCTCATGAATCAGTTCATCATATAAACATGAGTTCAGTCTCTGGTGTCTCATTTCTCTCTATCGTGAATCAGTTTATCATATAATCATGAGTTCAGTCTCTGGTGTCTCATTTCTCTCTCTATCGTGAATCAGTTCATCATATAAACATGAGTTCAGTCTCTGGCGTCTCATTTCTCTTCCTCTATCGTGAATCAGTTCATCATATAATCATGAGTTCAGTCTCTGACGTCTCATTTCTCTCTCTATCATGAATCAGATCATCATATAATCATGAGTTCAGTCTCTGGTGTCTCATTTTTCTCTCTCATGAATCAGTTCATCATATAATCATGAGTTCAGTCTCTGGTGTCTCATTTCTCTCTATCATGAATCAGTTCATCATATAAATATGAGTTCAGTCTCTGGCGTGTCATTTCTCTCTCTATCGTGAATCAGTTCATCATATAATCATCAGTTCAGTCTCTGGTGTCTCATTTCTCTCTATCATGAATCAGTTCATCATATAAACATGAGTTCAGTCTCTGGCGTGTCATTTCTCTCTCTATCGTGAATCAGTTCATCATATAAATATGAGTTCAGTCTCTGGCGTGTCATTTCTCTCTCTATCATGAATCAGTTCATCATATAAATATGAGTTCAGTCTCTGGCGTGTCATTTCTCTCTCTATCGTGAATCAGTTCATCATATAATCATGAGTTCAGCCTCTGGTGTCTCATTTCTCTCTCTCATGAATCAGTTCATCATATAAACATGAGTTCAGTCTCTGTTGTCTCATTTTTCTCTATATCGTGAATCAGTTCATCATATAATCATAAGTTCAGTCTCTGATGTCTCATTTATCTCTCTCTTATGAATCAGTTCATCATATAAACATGAGTTCAGCCTCTGGCGTCTCATTTCTCTCTCTATCGTGAATCAATTCATCATATAATCATGAGTTCAGCCTCTGGTGTCTCATTTCTCTCTCTCATGAATCAGTTCATCAAATAAACATGAGTTCAGTCTCTGGTGTCTCATTTTTCTCTCTATCGTGAATCAGTTCATCATATAATCATAAGTTCAGTCTCTGGTGTCTCATTCCTCTCTCTATCGTGAATCAGTTTATCATATAATCATGAGTTCAGCCTCTGGCGTCTCATTTCTCTCTCTCTCATGAATCAGTTCATCATATAAACATGAGTTCATTCTCTGGCGTCTCATTTATCTCTCCCTCATGAATCAGTTCATCATATAAACGTGAGTTCAGCCTCTGGCGTCTCATTTATCTCTCTCTCATGAATCAGTTCATCATATAAACATGAGTTCAGTCTCTGGTGTCTCATTTCTCTCTATCGTGAATCAGTTTATCATATAATCATGAGTTCAGTCTCTGGTGTCTCATTTCTCTCTCTATCGTGAATCAGTTCATCATATAAACATGAGTTCAGTCTCTGGCGTCTCATTTCTCTCTCTATCGTGAATCAGTTCATCATATAATCATGAGTTCAGTCTCTGGCGTCTCATTTCTCTTCCTCTATCGTGAATCAGTTCATCATATAATCATGAGTTCAGTCTCTGACGTCTCATTTCTCTCTCTATCATGAATCAGATCAACATATAATCATGAGTTCAGTCTCTGGTGTCTCATTTCTCTCTCTCATGAATCAGTTCATCATATAATCATGAGTTCAGTCTCTGGTGTCTCATTTCTCTCTATCATGAATCAGTTCATCATATAAACATGAGTTCAGTCTCTGGCGTGTCATTTCTCTCTCTATCGTGAATCAGTTCATCATATAAATATGAGTTCAGTCTCTGGCGTGTCATTTCTCTCTCTATCATGAATCAGTTCATCATATAAATATGAGTTCAGTCTCTGGCGTGTCATTTCTCTCTCTATCGTGAATCAGTTTATCATATAATCATGAGTTCAGTCTCTGGTGTCTCATTTCTCTCTCTATCGTGAATCAGTTCATCATATAATCACGAGTTCAGTCTCTGGCGTGTCATTTCTCTCTCTCATGAATCAGTTCATCATATAATCATGAGTTCAGTCTCTGGCGTGTCATTTCTCTCTCTATCGTGAATCAGTTTATCATATAATCATGAGTTCAGTCTCTGGTGTCTCATTTCTCTCTCTATCGTGAATCAGTTCATCATATAATCACGAGTTCAGTCTCTGGCGTGTCATTTCTCTCTATCATGAATCAGTTCATCATATAAACATGAGTTCAGTCTCTGGCGTGTCATTTCTCTCTCTATCGTGAATCAGTTCATCATATAAATATGAGTTCAGTCTCTGGCGTGTCATTTCTCTCTCTATCATGAATCAGTTCATCATATAAATATGAGTTCAGCCTCTGGCGTCTCATTTATCTCTCTCTCATGAATCCGTTCATCATATAAACATGAGTTTAGCCTCTGGCGTCTCATTTATCTCTCTCTCATGAATCCGTTCATCATATAAACATGAGTTCAGCCTCTGGCGTCTCATTTATCTCTCTCTCATGAATCAGTTCATCATATAAACATGAGTTCAGCCTCTGGCGTCTCATTTATCTCTCTCTCATGAATCCGTTCATCATATAAACATGAGTTCAGCCTCTGGCGTCTCATTTATCTCTCTCTCATGAATCAGTTCATCATATAAACATGAGTTCAGCCTCTGGCGTCTCATTTATCTCTCTCTCATGAATCAGTTCATCATATAAACATGAGTTCAGCCTCTGGCGTCTCATTTATCTCTCTCTCATGAATCAGTTCATCATATAAACATGAGTTCAGCCTCTGGCGTCTCATTTATCTCTCCCTCATGAATCAGTTCATCATATAAACATGAGTTCAGTCTCTGGCGTCTCATTTATCTCTCTCTCATGAATCAGTTCATCATATAAACATGAGTTCAGCATCTGGCGTCTCATTTATCTCTCTCTCATGAATCAGTTCATCATATAAACATGAGTTCAGCCTCTGGCGTCTCATTTATCTCTCTCTCATGAATCAGTTCATCATATAAACATGAGTTCAGCCTCTGGCGTCTCATTTATCTCTCTCTCATGAATCAGTTCATCATATAAACATGAGTTCAGCCTCTGGCGTCTCATTTATCTCTCTCTCATGAATCAGTTCATCATATAATCATGAGTTCAGTCTCTGGCGTCTCAGTTCTCTCTCTCATGAATCAGTTCATCATATAAACGTGAGTTCAGCATCTGGCGTCTCATTTATCTCTCTCTCATGAATCAGTTCATCATATAAACATGAGTTCAGTCTCTGGTGTCTCATTTCTCTCTATCATGAATCAGTTCATCATATAAACATGAGTTCAGCCTCTGGCGTCTCATTTATCTCTCTCTCATGAATCAGTTCATCATATAATCATGAGTTCAATCTCTGGCGTCTCATTTCTCTCTCTCATAATTCAGTTCATCATATAAACGTGAGTTCAGCCTCTGGCGTCTCATTTATCTCTCTCTCATGAATCAGTTCATCATATAAACATGAGTTCAGTCTCTGGTGTCTCATTTCTCTCTATCGTGAATCAGTTTATCATATAATCATGAGTTCAGTCTCTGGTGTCTCATTTCTCTCTCTATCGTGAATCAGTTCATCATATAAACATGAGTTCAGTCTCTGGCGTCTCATTTCTCTTCCTCTATCGTGAATCAGTTCATCATATAATCATGAGTTCAGTCTCTGACGTCTCATTTCTCTCTCTATCATGAATCAGATCAACATATAATCATGAGTTCAGTCTCTGGTGTCTCATTTCTCTCTCTCATGAATCAGTTCATCATATAATCATGAGTTCAGTCTCTGGTGTCTCATTTCTCTCTATCATGAATCAGTTCATCATATAAATATGAGTTCAGTCTCTGGCGTGTCATTTCTCTCTCTATCGTGAATCAGTTCATCATATAATCACGAGTTCAGTCTCTGGTGTCTCATTTCTCTCTCTCATGAATCAGTTCATCATATAATCATGAGTTCAGTCTCTGGTGTCTCATTTCTCTCTATCATGAATCAGTTCATCATATAAATATGAGTTCAGTCTCTGGCGTGTCATTTCTCTCTCTCATGAATCAGTTCATCATATAATCATGAGTTCAGTCTCTGGTGTCTCATTTCTCTCTATCATGAATCAGTTCATCATATAAACATGAGTTCAGTCTCTGGCGTGTCATTTCTCTCTCTATCGTGAATCAGTTCATCATATAAATATGAGTTCAGTCTCTGGCGTGTCATTTCTCTCTCTATCATGAATCAGTTCATCATATAAATATGAGTTCAGTCTCTGGCGTGTCATTTCTCTCTCTATCGTGAATCAGTTCATCATATAATCATGAGTTCAGCCTCTGGTGTCTCATTTCTCTCTCTCATGAATCAGTTCATCATATAAACATGAGTTCAGTCTCTGTTGTCTCATTTTTCTCTATATCGTGAATCAGTTCATCATATAATCATAAGTTCAGTCTCTGATGTCTCATTTATCTCTCTCTTATGAATCAGTTCATCATATAAACATGAGTTCAGCCTCTGGCGTCTTATTTCTCTCTCTATCGTGAATCAATTCATCATATAATCATAAGTTCAGTCTCTGGTGTCTCATTCCTCTCTCTATCGTGAATCAGTTTATCATATAATCATGAGTTCAGCCTCTGGCGTCTCATTTCTCTCTCTCTCATGAATCAGTTCATCATATAAACATGAGTTCAGCCTCTGGCGTCTCATTTATCTCTCCCTCATGAATCAGTTCATCATATAAACATGAGTTCAGTCTCTGGCGTCTCATTTATCTCTCTCTCATGAATCAGTTCATCATATAAACATGAGTTCAGCATCTGGCGTCTCATTTATCTCTCTCTCATGAATCAGTTCATCATATAAACATGAGTTCAGCCTCTGGCGTCTCATTTATCTCTCTCTCATGAATCAGTTCATCATATAAACATGAGTTCAGCCTCTGGCGTCTCATTTATCTCTCTCTCATGAATCAGTTCATCATATAAACATGAGTTCAGCCTCTGGCGTCTCATTTATCTCTCTCTCATGAATCAGTTCATCATATAATCATGAGTTCAGTCTCTGGCGTCTCAGTTCTCTCTCTCATGAATCAGTTCATCATATAAACGTGAGTTCAGCCTCTGGCGTCTCATTTATCTCTCTCTCATGAATCAGTTCATCATATAAACATGAGTTCAGTCTCTGGTGTCTCATTTCTCTCTATCATGAATCAGTTCATCATATAAACATGAGTTCAGCCTCTGGCGTCTCATTTATCTCTCTCTCATGAATCAGTTCATCATATAATCATGAGTTCAATCTCTGGTGTCTCATTTCTCTCTCTCATGAATCAGTTCATCATATAAACATGAGTTCAGTCTCTGGTGTCTCATTTCTCTCTATCGTGAATCAGTTTATCATATAATCATGAGTTCAGTCTCTGGTGTCTCATTTCTCTCTCTATCGTGAATCAGTTCATCATATAAACATGAGTTCAGTCTCTGGCGTCTCATTTCTCTTCCTCTATCGTGAATCAGTTCATCATATAATCATGAGTTCAGTCTCTGACGTCTCATTTCTCTCTCTATCATGAATCAGATCATCATATAATCATGAGTTCAGTCTCTGGTGTCTCATTTCTCTCTCTCATGAATCAGTTCATCATATAATCATGAGTTCAGTCTCTGGTGTCTCATTTCTCTCTATCATGAATCAGTTCATCATATAAATATGAGTTCAGTCTCTGGCGTGTCATTTCTCTCTCTATCGTGAATCAGTTCATCATATAATCACGAGTTCAGTCTCTGGTGTCTCATTTTTCTCTCTCATGAATCAGTTCATCATATAATCATGAGTTCAGTCTCTGGTGTCTCATTTCTCTCTATCATGAATCAGTTCATCATATAAATATGAGTTCAGTCTCTGGCGTGTCATTTCTCTCTCTCATGAATCAGTTCATCATATAATCATGAGTTCAGTCTCTGGTGTCTCATTTCTCTCTATCATGAATCAGTTCATCATATAAACATGAGTTCAGTCTCTGGCGTGTCATTTCTCTCTCTATCGTGAATCAGTTCATCATATAAATATGAGTTCAGTCTCTGGCGTGTCATTTCTCTCTCTATCATGAATCAGTTCATCATATAAATATGAGTTCAGTCTCTGGCGTGTCATTTCTCTCTCTATCGTGAATCAGTTTATCATATAATCACGAGTTCAGTCTCTGGTGTCTCATTTCTCTCTCTCATGAATCAGTTCATCATATAATCATGAGTTCAGTCTCTGGTGTCTCATTTCTCTCTCTATCGTGAATCAGTTCATCATATAATCACGAGTTCAGTCTCTGGTGTCTCATTTCTCTCTCTCATGAATCAGTTCATCATATAATCATGAGTTCAGTCTCTGGTGTCTCATTTCTCTCTATCATGAATCAGTTCATCATATAAATATGAGTTCAGTCTCTGGCGTGTCATTTCTCTCTCTCATGAATCAGTTCATCATATAATCATGAGTTCAGTCTCTGGTGTCTCATTTCTCTCTATCATGAATCAGTTCATCATATAAACATGAGTTCAGTCTCTGGCGTGTCATTTCTCTCTCTATCGTGAATCAGTTCATCATATAAATATGAGTTCAGTCTCTGGCGTGTCATTTCTCTCTCTATCATGAATCAGTTCATCATATAAATATGAGTTCAGCCTCTGGCGTCTCATTTATCTCTCTCTCATGAATCCGTTCATCATATAAACATGAGTTCAGCCTCTGGCGTCTCATTTATCTCTCTCTCATGAATCAGTTCATCATATAATCATGAGTTCAGTCTCTGGCGTCTCAGTTCTCTCTCTCATGAATCAGTTCATCATATAAACGTGAGTTCAGCATCTGGCGTCTCATTTATCTCTCTCTCATGAATCAGTTCATCATATAAACATGAGTTCAGTCTCTGGTGTCTCATTTCTCTCTATCATGAATCAGTTCATCATATAAACATGAGTTCAGCCTCTGGCGTCTCATTTATCTCTCTCTCATGAATCAGTTCATCATATAATCATGAGTTCAATCTCTGGCGTCTCATTTCTCTCTCTCATAATTCAGTTCATCATATAAACGTGAGTTCATTCTCTGGCGTCTCATTTATCTCTCTCTCATGAATCAGTTCATCATATAAACATGAGTTCAGTCTCTGGTGTCTCATTTCTCTCTATCGTGAATCAGTTTATCATATAATCATGAGTTCAGTCTCTGGTGTCTCATTTCTCTCTCTATCGTGAATCAGTTCATCATATAAACATGAGTTCAGTCTCTGGCGTCTCATTTCTCTTCCTCTATCGTGAATCAGTTCATCATATAATCATGAGTTCAGTCTCTGACGTCTCATTTCTCTCTCTATCATGAATCAGATCAACATATAATCATGAGTTCAGTCTCTGGTGTCTCATTTCTCTCTCTCATGAATCAGTTCATCATATAATCATGAGTTCAGTCTCTGGTGTCTCATTTCTCTCTATCATGAATCAGTTCATCATATAAATATGAGTTCAGTCTCTGGCGTGTCATTTCTCTCTCTATCGTGAATCAGTTCATCATATAATCACGAGTTCAGTCTCTGGTGTCTCATTTCTCTCTCTCATGAATCAGTTCATCATATAATCATGAGTTCAGTCTCTGGTGTCTCATTTCTCTCTATCATGAATCAGTTCATCATATAAATATGAGTTCAGTCTCTGGCGTGTCATTTCTCTCTCTCATGAATCAGTTCATCATATAATCATGAGTTCAGTCTCTGGTGTCTCATTTCTCTCTATCATGAATCAGTTCATCATATAAACATGAGTTCAGTCTCTGGCGTGTCATTTCTCTCTCTATCGTGAATCAGTTCATCATATAAATATGAGTTCAGTCTCTGGCGTGTCATTTCTCTCTCTATCATGAATCAGTTCATCATATAAATATGAGTTCAGTCTCTGGCGTGTCATTTCTCTCTCTATCGTGAATCAGTTCATCATATAATCATGAGTTCAGCCTCTGGTGTCTCATTTCTCTCTCTCATGAATCAGTTCATCATATAAACATGAGTTCAGTCTCTGTTGTCTCATTTTTCTCTATATCGTGAATCAGTTCATCATATAATCATAAGTTCAGTCTCTGATGTCTCATTTATCTCTCTCTTATGAATCAGTTCATCATATAAACATGAGTTCAGCCTCTGGCGTCTCATTTCTCTCTCTATCGTGAATCAATTCATCATATAATCATAAGTTCAGTCTCTGGTGTCTCATTCCTCTCTCTATCGTGAATCAGTTTATCATATAATCATGAGTTCAGCCTCTGGCGTCTCATTTCTCTCTCTCTCATGAATCAGTTCATCATATAAACATGAGTTCAGCCTCTGGCGTCTCATTTATCTCTCCCTCATGAATCAGTTCATCATATAAACATGAGTTCAGTCTCTGGCGTCTCATTTATCTCTCTCTCATGAATCAGTTCATCATATAAACATGAGTTCAGCATCTGGCGTCTCATTTATCTCTCTCTCATGAATCAGTTCATCATATAAACATGAGTTCAGCCTCTGGCGTCTCATTTATCTCTCTCTCATGAATCAGTTCATCATATAAACATGAGTTCAGCCTCTGGCGTCTCATTTATCTCTCTCTCATGAATCAGTTCATCATATAAACATGAGTTCAGCCTCTGGCGTCTCATTTATCTCTCTCTCATGAATCAGTTCATCATATAATCATGAGTTCAGTCTCTGGCGTCTCAGTTCTCTCTCTCATGAATCAGTTCATCATATAAACGTGAGTTCAGCCTCTGGCGTCTCATTTATCTCTCTCTCATGAATCAGTTCATCATATAAACATGAGTTCAGTCTCTGGTGTCTCATTTCTCTCTATCATGAATCAGTTCATCATATAAACATGAGTTCAGCCTCTGGCGTCTCATTTATCTCTCTCTCATGAATCAGTTCATCATATAATCATGAGTTCAATCTCTGGTGTCTCATTTCTCTCTCTCATGAATCAGTTCATCATATAAACATGAGTTCAGTCTCTGGTGTCTCATTTCTCTCTATCGTGAATCAGTTTATCATATAATCATGAGTTCAGTCTCTGGTGTCTCATTTCTCTCTCTATCGTGAATCAGTTCATCATATAAACATGAGTTCAGTCTCTGGTGTCTCATTTATCTCTCTCTCATGAATCAGTTCATCATATAATCATGAGTTCAATCTCTGGTGTCTCATTTCTCTCTCTCATGAATCAGTTCATCATATAAACATGAGTTCAGTCTCTGGTGTCTCATTTCTCTCTATCGTGAATCAGTTTATCATATAATCATGAGTTCAGTCTCTGGTGTCTCATTTCTCTCTCTATCGTGAATCAGTTCATCATATAATCATGAGTTCAGTCTCTGACGTCTCATTTCTCTCTCTATCATGAATCAGATCATCATATAATCATGAGTTCAGTCTCTGGTGTCTCATTTCTCTCTCTCATGAATCAGTTCATCATATAATCATGAGTTCAGTCTCTGGTGTCTCATTTCTCTCTATCATGAATCAGTTCATCATATAAATATGAGTTCAGTCTCTGGCGTGTCATTTCTCTCTCTATCGTGAATCAGTTCATCATATAATCACGAGTTCAGTCTCTGGTGTCTCATTTTTCTCTCTCATGAATCAGTTCATCATATAATCATGAGTTCAGTCTCTGGTGTCTCATTTCTCTCTATCATGAATCAGTTCATCATATAAATATGAGTTCAGTCTCTGGCGTGTCATTTCTCTCTCTCATGAATCAGTTCATCATATAATCATGAGTTCAGTCTCTGGTGTCTCATTTCTCTCTATCATGAATCAGTTCATCATATAAACATGAGTTCAGTCTCTGGCGTGTCATTTCTCTCTCTATCGTGAATCAGTTCATCATATAAATATGAGTTCAGTCTCTGGCGTGTCATTTCTCTCTCTATCATGAATCAGTTCATCATATAAATATGAGTTCAGTCTCTGGCGTGTCATTTCTCTCTCTATCGTGAATCAGTTTATCATATAATCACGAGTTCAGTCTCTGGTGTCTCATTTCTCTCTCTCATGAATCAGTTCATCATATAATCATGAGTTCAGTCTCTGGTGTCTCATTTCTCTCTCTATCGTGAATCAGTTCATCATATAATCACGAGTTCAGTCTCTGGTGTCTCATTTCTCTCTCTCATGAATCAGTTCATCATATAATCATGAGTTCAGTCTCTGGTGTCTCATTTCTCTCTATCATGAATCAGTTCATCATATAAATATGAGTTCAGTCTCTGGCGTGTCATTTCTCTCTCTCATGAATCAGTTCATCATATAATCATGAGTTCAGTCTCTGGTGTCTCATTTCTCTCTATCATGAATCAGTTCATCATATAAACATGAGTTCAGTCTCTGGCGTGTCATTTCTCTCTCTATCGTGAATCAGTTCATCATATAAATATGAGTTCAGTCTCTGGCGTGTCATTTCTCTCTCTATCATGAATCAGTTCATCATATAAATATGAGTTCAGCCTCTGGCGTCTCATTTATCTCTCTCTCATGAATCCGTTCATCATATAAACATGAGTTCAGCCTCTGGCGTCTCATTTATCTCTCTCTCATGAATCAGTTCATCATATAAACATGAGTTCAGCCTCTGGCGTCTCATTTATCTCTCTCTCATGAATCAGTTCATCATATAAACATGAGTTCAGCCTCTGGCGTCTCATTTATCTCTCTCTCATGAATCCGTTCATCATATAAACATGAGTTCAGCCTCTGGCGTCTCATTTATCTCTCTCTCATGAATCAGTTCATCATATAAACATGAGTTCAGCCTCTGGCGTCTCATTTATCTCTCTCTCATGAATCAGTTCATCATATAAACATGAGTTCAGCCTCTGGCGTCTCATTTATCTCTCTCTCATGAATCAGTTCATCATATAAACATGAGTTCAGCCTCTGGCGTCTCATTTATCTCTCCCTCATGAATCAGTTCATCATATAAACATGAGTTCAGTCTCTGGCGTCTCATTTATCTCTCTCTCATGAATCAGTTCATCATATAAACATGAGTTCAGCATCTGGCGTCTCATTTATCTCTCTCTCATGAATCAGTTCATCATATAAACATGAGTTCAGCCTCTGGCGTCTCATTTATCTCTCTCTCATGAATCAGTTCATCATATAAACATGAGTTCAGCCTCTGGCGTCTCATTTATCTCTCTCTCATGAATCAGTTCATCATATAAACATGAGTTCAGCCTCTGGCGTCTCATTTATCTCTCTCTCATGAATCAGTTCATCATATAATCATGAGTTCAGTCTCTGGCGTCTCAGTTCTCTCTCTCATGAATCAGTTCATCATATAAACGTGAGTTCAGCATCTGGCGTCTCATTTATCTCTCTCTCATGAATCAGTTCATCATATAAACATGAGTTCAGTCTCTGGTGTCTCATTTCTCTCTATCATGAATCAGTTCATCATATAAACATGAGTTCAGCCTCTGGCGTCTCATTTATCTCTCTCTCATGAATCAGTTCATCATATAATCATGAGTTCAATCTCTGGCGTCTCATTTCTCTCTCTCATAATTCAGTTCATCATATAAACGTGAGTTCAGCCTCTGGCGTCTCATTTATCTCTCTCTCATGAATCAGTTCATCATATAAACATGAGTTCAGTCTCTGGTGTCTCATTTCTCTCTATCGTGAATCAGTTTATCATATAATCATGAGTTCAGTCTCTGGTGTCTCATTTCTCTCTCTATCGTGAATCAGTTCATCATATAAACATGAGTTCAGTCTCTGGCGTCTCATTTCTCTTCCTCTATCGTGAATCAGTTCATCATATAATCATGAGTTCAGTCTCTGACGTCTCATTTCTCTCTCTATCATGAATCAGATCAACATATAATCATGAGTTCAGTCTCTGGTGTCTCATTTCTCTCTCTCATGAATCAGTTCATCATATAATCATGAGTTCAGTCTCTGGTGTCTCATTTCTCTCTATCATGAATCAGTTCATCATATAAATATGAGTTCAGTCTCTGGCGTGTCATTTCTCTCTCTATCGTGAATCAGTTCATCATATAATCACGAGTTCAGTCTCTGGTGTCTCATTTCTCTCTCTCATGAATCAGTTCATCATATAATCATGAGTTCAGTCTCTGGTGTCTCATTTCTCTCTATCATGAATCAGTTCATCATATAAATATGAGTTCAGTCTCTGGCGTGTCATTTCTCTCTCTCATGAATCAGTTCATCATATAATCATGAGTTCAGTCTCTGGTGTCTCATTTCTCTCTATCATGAATCAGTTCATCATATAAACATGAGTTCAGTCTCTGGCGTGTCATTTCTCTCTCTATCGTGAATCAGTTCATCATATAAATATGAGTTCAGTCTCTGGCGTGTCATTTCTCTCTCTATCATGAATCAGTTCATCATATAAATATGAGTTCAGTCTCTGGCGTGTCATTTCTCTCTCTATCGTAAATCAGTTCATCATATAAATATGAGTTCAGTCTCTGGCGTGTCATTTCTCTCTCTATCATGAATCAGTTCATCATATAAATATGAGTTCAGTCTCTGGCGTGTCATTTCTCTCTCTATCATGAATCAGTTCATCATATAAACATGAGTTCAGTCTCTGGCGTGTCATTTCTCTCTCTATCGTGAATCAGTTCATCATATAAATATGAGTTCAGTCTCTGGCGTGTCATTTCTCTCTCTATCGTGAATCAGTTCATCATATAATCATGAGTTCAGCCTCTGGTGTCTCATTTCTCTCTCTCATGAATCAGTTCATCATATAAACATGAGTTCAGTCTCTGTTGTCTCATTTTTCTCTATATCGTGAATCAGTTCATCATATAATCATAAGTTCAGTCTCTGATGTCTCATTTATCTCTCTCTTATGAATCAGTTCATCATATAAACATGAGTTCAGCCTCTGGCGTCTCATTTCTCTCTCTATCGTGAATCAATTCATCATATAATCATGAGTTCAGCCTCTGGTGTCTCATTTTTCTCTCTCATGAATCAGTTCATCATATAAACATGAGTTCAGTCTCTGGTGTCTCATTTTTCTCTCTATCGTGAATCAGTTCATCATATAATCATGAGTTCAGCCTCTGGCGTCTCATTTCTCTCTCTCTCATGAATCAGTTCATCATATAAACATGAGTTCAGCCTCTGGCGTCTCATTTATCTCTCCCTCATGAATCAGTTCATCATATAAACATGAGTTCAGTCTCTGGCGTCTCATTTATCTCTCTCTCATGAATCAGTTCATCATATAAACATGAGTTCAGCATCTGGCGTCTCATTTATCTCTCTCTCATGAATCAGTTCATCATATAAACATGAGTTCAGCCTCTGGCGTCTCATTTATCTCTCTCTCATGAATCAGTTCATCATATAAACATGAGTTCAGCCTCTGGCGTCTCATTTATCTCTCTCTCATGAATCAGTTCATCATATAAACATGAGTTCAGCCTCTGGCGTCTCATTTATCTCTCTCTCATGAATCAGTTCATCATATAATCATGAGTTCAGTCTCTGGCGTCTCAGTTCTCTCTCTCATGAATCAGTTCATCATATAAACGTGAGTTCAGCCTCTGGCGTCTCATTTATCTCTCTCTCATGAATCAGTTCATCATATAAACATGAGTTCAGTCTCTGGTGTCTCATTTCTCTCTATCATGAATCAGTTCATCATATAAACATGAGTTCAGCCTCTGGCGTCTCATTTATCTCTCTCTCATGAATCAGTTCATCATATAATCATGAGTTCAATCTCTGGTGTCTCATTTCTCTCTCTCATGAATCAGTTCATCATATAAACATGAGTTCAGTCTCTGGTGTCTCATTTCTCTCTATCGTGAATCAGTTTATCATATAATCATGAGTTCAGTCTCTGGTGTCTCATTTCTCTCTCTATCGTGAATCAGTTCATCATATAAACATGAGTTCAGTCTCTGGCGTCTCATTTCTCTTCCTCTATCGTGAATCAGTTCATCATATAATCATGAGTTCAGTCTCTGACGTCTCATTTCTCTCTCTATCATGAATCAGATCATCATATAATCATGAGTTCAGTCTCTGGTGTCTCATTTCTCTCTCTATCGTGAATCAGTTCATCATATAAACATGAGTTCAGTCTCTGGCGTCTCATTTCTCTTCCTCTATCGTGAATCAGTTCATCATATAAACATGAGTTCAGCATCTGGCGTCTCATTTATCTCTCTCTCATGAATCAGTTCATCATATAAACATGAGTTCAGCCTCTGGCGTCTCATTTATCTCTCTCTCATGAATCAGTTCATCATATAAACATGAGTTCAGCCTCTGGCGTCTCATTTATCTCTCTCTCATGAATCAGTTCATCATATAAACATGAGTTCAGCCTCTGGCGTCTCATTTATCTCTCTCTCATGAATCAGTTCATCATATAATCATGAGTTCAGTCTCTGGCGTCTCAGTTCTCTCTCTCATGAATCAGTTCATCATATAAACGTGAGTTCAGCCTCTGGCGTCTCATTTATCTCTCTCTCATGAATCAGTTCATCATATAAACATGAGTTCAGTCTCTGGTGTCTCATTTCTCTCTATCATGAATCAGTTCATCATATAAACATGAGTTCAGCCTCTGGCGTCTCATTTATCTCTCTCTCATGAATCAGTTCATCATATAATCATGAGTTCAATCTCTGGTGTCTCATTTCTCTCTCTCATGAATCAGTTCATCATATAAACATGAGTTCAGTCTCTGGTGTCTCATTTCTCTCTATCGTGAATCAGTTTATCATATAATCATGAGTTCAGTCTCTGGTGTCTCATTTCTCTCTCTATCGTGAATCAGTTCATCATATAAACATGAGTTCAGTCTCTGGCGTCTCATTTCTCTTCCTCTATCGTGAATCAGTTCATCATATAATCATGAGTTCAGTCTCTGACGTCTCATTTCTCTCTCTATCATGAATCAGATCATCATATAATCATGAGTTCAGTCTCTGGTGTCTCATTTTTCTCTCTCATGAATCAGTTCATCATATAATCATGAGTTCAGTCTCTGGTGTCTCATTTCTCTCTATCATGAATCAGTTCATCATATAAATATGAGTTCAGTCTCTGGCGTGTCATTTCTCTCTCTATCGTGAATCAGTTCATCATATAATCATCAGTTCAGTCTCTGGTGTCTCATTTCTCTCTATCATGAATCAGTTCATCATATAAACATGAGTTCAGTCTCTGGCGTGTCATTTCTCTCTCTATCGTGAATCAGTTCATCATATAAATATGAGTTCAGTCTCTGGCGTGTCATTTCTCTCTCTATCATGAATCAGTTCATCATATAAATATGAGTTCAGTCTCTGGCGTGTCATTTCTCTCTCTATCGTGAATCAGTTCATCATATAATCATGAGTTCAGCCTCTGGTGTCTCATTTCTCTCTCTCATGAATCAGTTCATCATATAAACATGAGTTCAGTCTCTGTTGTCTCATTTTTCTCTATATCGTGAATCAGTTCATCATATAATCATAAGTTCAGTCTCTGATGTCTCATTTATCTCTCTCTTATGAATCAGTTCATCATATAAACATGAGTTCAGCCTCTGGCGTCTCATTTCTCTCTCTATCGTGAATCAATTCATCATATAATCATGAGTTCAGCCTCTGGTGTCTCATTTCTCTCTCTCATGAATCAGTTCATCAAATAAACATGAGTTCAGTCTCTGGTGTCTCATTTTTCTCTCTATCGTGAATCAGTTCATCATATAATCATAAGTTCAGTCTCTGGTGTCTCATTCCTCTCTCTATCGTGAATCAGTTTATCATATAATCATGAGTTCAGCCTCTGGCGTCTCATTTCTCTCTCTCTCATGAATCAGTTCATCATATAAACATGAGTTCATTCTCTGGCGTCTCATTTATCTCTCCCTCATGAATCAGTTCATCATATAAACGTGAGTTCAGCCTCTGGCGTCTCATTTATCTCTCTCTCATGAATCAGTTCATCATATAAACATGAGTTCAGTCTCTGGTGTCTCATTTCTCTCTATCGTGAATCAGTTTATCATATAATCATGAGTTCAGTCTCTGGTGTCTCATTTCTCTCTCTATCGTGAATCAGTTCATCATATAAACATGAGTTCAGTCTCTGGCGTCTCATTTCTCTCTCTATCGTGAATCAGTTCATCATATAATCATGAGTTCAGTCTCTGGCGTCTCATTTCTCTTCCTCTATCGTGAATCAGTTCATCATATAATCATGAGTTCAGTCTCTGACGTCTCATTTCTCTCTCTATCATGAATCAGATCAACATATAATCATGAGTTCAGTCTCTGGTGTCTCATTTCTCTCTCTCATGAATCAGTTCATCATATAATCATGAGTTCAGTCTCTGGTGTCTCATTTCTCTCTATCATGAATCAGTTCATCATATAAACATGAGTTCAGTCTCTGGCGTGTCATTTCTCTCTCTATCGTGAATCAGTTCATCATATAAATATGAGTTCAGTCTCTGGCGTGTCATTTCTCTCTCTATCATGAATCAGTTCATCATATAAATATGAGTTCAGTCTCTGGCGTGTCATTTCTCTCTCTATCGTGAATCAGTTTATCATATAATCATGAGTTCAGTCTCTGGTGTCTCATTTCTCTCTCTATCGTGAATCAGTTCATCATATAATCACGAGTTCAGTCTCTGGCGTGTCATTTCTCTCTCTCATGAATCAGTTCATCATATAATCATGAGTTCAGTCTCTGGCGTGTCATTTCTCTCTCTATCGTGAATCAGTTTATCATATAATCATGAGTTCAGTCTCTGGTGTCTCATTTCTCTCTCTATCGTGAATCAGTTCATCATATAATCACGAGTTCAGTCTCTGGCGTGTCATTTCTCTCTATCATGAATCAGTTCATCATATAAACATGAGTTCAGTCTCTGGCGTGTCATTTCTCTCTCTATCGTGAATCAGTTCATCATATAAATATGAGTTCAGTCTCTGGCGTGTCATTTCTCTCTCTATCATGAATCAGTTCATCATATAAATATGAGTTCAGCCTCTGGCGTCTCATTTATCTCTCTCTCATGAATCCGTTCATCATATAAACATGAGTTTAGCCTCTGGCGTCTCATTTATCTCTCTCTCATGAATCAGTTCATCATATAAACATGAGTTCAGCCTCTGGCGTCTCATTTATCTCTCTCTCATGAATCAGTTCATCATATAAACATGAGTTCAGCCTCTGGCGTCTCATTTATCTCTCTCTCATGAATCCGTTCATCATATAAACATGAGTTCAGCCTCTGGCGTCTCATTTATCTCTCTCTCATGAATCAGTTCATCATATAAACATGAGTTCAGCCTCTGGCGTCTCATTTATCTCTCTCTCATGAATCAGTTCATCATATAAACATGAGTTCAGCCTCTGGCGTCTCATTTATCTCTCCCTCATGAATCAGTTCATCATATAAACATGAGTTCAGTCTCTGGCGTCTCATTTATCTCTCTCTCATGAATCAGTTCATCATATAAACATGAGTTCAGCATCTGGCGTCTCATTTATCTCTCTCTCATGAATCAGTTCATCATATAAACATGAGTTCAGCCTCTGGCGTCTCATTTATCTCTCTCTCATGAATCAGTTCATCATATAAACATGAGTTCAGCCTCTGGCGTCTCATTTATCTCTCTCTCATGAATCAGTTCATCATATAAACATGAGTTCAGCCTCTGGCGTCTCATTTATCTCTCTCTCATGAATCAGTTCATCATATAATCATGAGTTCAGTCTCTGGCGTCTCAGTTCTCTCTCTCATGAATCAGTTCATCATATAAACGTGAGTTCAGCATCTGGCGTCTCATTTATCTCTCTCTCATGAATCAGTTCATCATATAAACATGAGTTCAGTCTCTGGTGTCTCATTTCTCTCTATCATGAATCAGTTCATCATATAAACATGAGTTCAGCCTCTGGCGTCTCATTTATCTCTCTCTCATGAATCAGTTCATCATATAATCATGAGTTCAATCTCTGGCGTCTCATTTCTCTCTCTCATAATTCAGTTCATCATATAAACGTGAGTTCAGCCTCTGGCGTCTCATTTATCTCTCTCTCATGAATCAGTTCATCATATAAACATGAGTTCAGTCTCTGGTGTCTCATTTCTCTCTATCGTGAATCAGTTTATCATATAATCATGAGTTCAGTCTCTGGTGTCTCATTTCTCTCTCTATCGTGAATCAGTTCATCATATAAACATGAGTTCAGTCTCTGGCGTCTCATTTCTCTTCCTCTATCGTGAATCAGTTCATCATATAATCATGAGTTCAGTCTCTGACGTCTCATTTCTCTCTCTATCATGAATCAGATCAACATATAATCATGAGTTCAGTCTCTGGTGTCTCATTTCTCTCTCTCATGAATCAGTTCATCATATAATCATGAGTTCAGTCTCTGGTGTCTCATTTCTCTCTATCATGAATCAGTTCATCATATAAATATGAGTTCAGTCTCTGGCGTGTCATTTCTCTCTCTATCGTGAATCAGTTCATCATATAATCACGAGTTCAGTCTCTGGTGTCTCATTTCTCTCTCTCATGAATCAGTTCATCATATAATCATGAGTTCAGTCTCTGGTGTCTCATTTCTCTCTATCATGAATCAGTTCATCATATAAATATGAGTTCAGTCTCTGGCGTGTCATTTCTCTCTCTCATGAATCAGTTCATCATATAATCATGAGTTCAGTCTCTGGTGTCTCATTTCTCTCTATCATGAATCAGTTCATCATATAAACATGAGTTCAGTCTCTGGCGTGTCATTTCTCTCTCTATCGTGAATCAGTTCATCATATAAATATGAGTTCAGTCTCTGGCGTGTCATTTCTCTCTCTATCATGAATCAGTTCATCATATAAATATGAGTTCAGTCTCTGGCGTGTCATTTCTCTCTCTATCGTGAATCAGTTCATCATATAATCATGAGTTCAGCCTCTGGTGTCTCATTTCTCTCTCTCATGAATCAGTTCATCATATAAACATGAGTTCAGTCTCTGTTGTCTCATTTTTCTCTATATCGTGAATCAGTTCATCATATAATCATAAGTTCAGTCTCTGATGTCTCATTTATCTCTCTCTTATGAATCAGTTCATCATATAAACATGAGTTCAGCCTCTGGCGTCTCATTTCTCTCTCTATCGTGAATCAATTCATCATATAATCATGAGTTCAGCCTCTGGTGTCTCATTTCTCTCTCTCATGAATCAGTTCATCATATAAACATGAGTTCAGTCTCTGGTGTCTCATTTTTCTCTCTATCGTGAATCAGTTCATTATATAATCATAAGTTCAGTCTCTGGTGTCTCATTCCTCTCTCTATCGTGAATCAGTTCATCATATAAACATGAGTTCAGCCTCTGGCGTCTCATTTATCTCTCCCTCATGAATCAGTTCATCATATAAACATGAGTTCAGTCTCTGGCGTCTCATTTATCTCTCTCTCATGAATCAGTTCATCATATAAACATGAGTTCAGCATCTGGCGTCTCATTTATCTCTCTCTCATGAATCAGTTCATCATATAAACATGAGTTCAGCCTCTGGCGTCTCATTTATCTCTCTCTCATGAATCAGTTCATCATATAAACATGAGTTCAGCCTCTGGCGTCTCATTTATCTCTCTCTCATGAATCAGTTCATCATATAAACATGAGTTCAGCCTCTGGCGTCTCATTTATCTCTCTCTCATGAATCAGTTCATCATATAATCATGAGTTCAGTCTCTGGCGTCTCAGTTCTCTCTCTCATGAATCAGTTCATCATATAAACGTGAGTTCAGCATCTGGCGTCTCATTTATCTCTCTCTCATGAATCAGTTCATCATATAAACATGAGTTCAGTCTCTGGTGTCTCATTTCTCTCTATCATGAATCAGTTCATCATATAAACATGAGTTCAGCCTCTGGCGTCTCATTTATCTCTCTCTCATGAATCAGTTCATCATATAATCATGAGTTCAATCTCTGGCGTCTCATTTCTCTCTCTCATAATTCAGTTCATCATATAAACGTGAGTTCAGCCTCTGGCGTCTCATTTATCTCTCTCTCATGAATCAGTTCATCATATAAACATGAGTTCAGTCTCTGGTGTCTCATTTCTCTCTATCGTGAATCAGTTTATCATATAATCATGAGTTCAGTCTCTGGTGTCTCATTTCTCTCTCTATCGTGAATCAGTTCATCATATAAACATGAGTTCAGTCTCTGGCGTCTCATTTCTCTTCCTCTATCGTGAATCAGTTCATCATATAATCATGAGTTCAGTCTCTGACGTCTCATTTCTCTCTCTATCATGAATCAGATCAACATATAATCATGAGTTCAGTCTCTGGTGTCTCATTTCTCTCTCTCATGAATCAGTTCATCATATAATCATGAGTTCAGTCTCTGGTGTCTCATTTCTCTCTATCATGAATCAGTTCATCATATAAATATGAGTTCAGTCTCTGGCGTGTCATTTCTCTCTCTATCGTGAATCAGTTCATCATATAATCACGAGTTCAGTCTCTGGTGTCTCATTTCTCTCTCTCATGAATCAGTTCATCATATAATCATGAGTTCAGTCTCTGGTGTCTCATTTCTCTCTATCATGAATCAGTTCATCATATAAATATGAGTTCAGTCTCTGGCGTGTCATTTCTCTCTCTCATGAATCAGTTCATCATATAATCATGAGTTCAGTCTCTGGTGTCTCATTTCTCTCTATCATGAATCAGTTCATCATATAAACATGAGTTCAGTCTCTGGCGTGTCATTTCTCTCTCTATCGTGAATCAGTTCATCATATAAATATGAGTTCAGTCTCTGGCGTGTCATTTCTCTCTCTATCATGAATCAGTTCATCATATAAATATGAGTTCAGTCTCTGGCGTGTCATTTCTCTCTCTATCGTAAATCAGTTCATCATATAAATATGAGTTCAGTCTCTGGCGTGTCATTTCTCTCTCTATCATGAATCAGTTCATCATATAAATATGAGTTCAGTCTCTGGCGTGTCATTTCTCTCTCTATCATGAATCAGTTCATCATATAAACATGAGTTCAGTCTCTGGCGTGTCATTTCTCTCTCTATCGTGAATCAGTTCATCATATAAATATGAGTTCAGTCTCTGGCGTGTCATTTCTCTCTCTATCGTGAATCAGTTCATCATATAATCATGAGTTCAGCCTCTGGTGTCTCATTTCTCTCTCTCATGAATCAGTTCATCATATAAACATGAGTTCAGTCTCTGTTGTCTCATTTTTCTCTATATCGTGAATCAGTTCATCATATAATCATAAGTTCAGTCTCTGATGTCTCATTTATCTCTCTCTTATGAATCAGTTCATCATATAAACATGAGTTCAGCCTCTGGCGTCTCATTTCTCTCTCTATCGTGAATCAATTCATCATATAATCATGAGTTCAGCCTCTGGTGTCTCATTTTTCTCTCTCATGAATCAGTTCATCATATAAACATGAGTTCAGTCTCTGGTGTCTCATTTTTCTCTCTATCGTGAATCAGTTCATCATATAATCATGAGTTCAGCCTCTGGCGTCTCATTTCTCTCTCTCTCATGAATCAGTTCATCATATAAACATGAGTTCAGCCTCTGGCGTCTCATTTATCTCTCCCTCATGAATCAGTTCATCATATAAACATGAGTTCAGTCTCTGGCGTCTCATTTATCTCTCTCTCATGAATCAGTTCATCATATAAACATGAGTTCAGCATCTGGCGTCTCATTTATCTCTCTCTCATGAATCAGTTCATCATATAAACATGAGTTCAGCCTCTGGCGTCTCATTTATCTCTCTCTCATGAATCAGTTCATCATATAAACATGAGTTCAGCCTCTGGCGTCTCATTTATCTCTCTCTCATGAATCAGTTCATCATATAAACATGAGTTCAGCCTCTGGCGTCTCATTTATCTCTCTCTCATGAATCAGTTCATCATATAATCATGAGTTCAGTCTCTGGCGTCTCAGTTCTCTCTCTCATGAATCAGTTCATCATATAAACGTGAGTTCAGCCTCTGGCGTCTCATTTATCTCTCTCTCATGAATCAGTTCATCATATAAACATGAGTTCAGTCTCTGGTGTCTCATTTCTCTCTATCATGAATCAGTTCATCATATAAACATGAGTTCAGCCTCTGGCGTCTCATTTATCTCTCTCTCATGAATCAGTTCATCATATAATCATGAGTTCAATCTCTGGTGTCTCATTTCTCTCTCTCATGAATCAGTTCATCATATAAACATGAGTTCAGTCTCTGGTGTCTCATTTCTCTCTATCGTGAATCAGTTTATCATATAATCATGAGTTCAGTCTCTGGTGTCTCATTTCTCTCTCTATCGTGAATCAGTTCATCATATAAACATGAGTTCAGTCTCTGGCGTCTCATTTCTCTTCCTCTATCGTGAATCAGTTCATCATATAATCATGAGTTCAGTCTCTGACGTCTCATTTCTCTCTCTATCATGAATCAGATCATCATATAATCATGAGTTCAGTCTCTGGTGTCTCATTTCTCTCTCTATCGTGAATCAGTTCATCATATAAACATGAGTTCAGTCTCTGGCGTCTCATTTCTCTTCCTCTATCGTGAATCAGTTCATCATATAAACATGAGTTCAGCATCTGGCGTCTCATTTATCTCTCTCTCATGAATCAGTTCATCATATAAACATGAGTTCAGCCTCTGGCGTCTCATTTATCTCTCTCTCATGAATCAGTTCATCATATAAACATGAGTTCAGCCTCTGGCGTCTCATTTATCTCTCTCTCATGAATCAGTTCATCATATAAACATGAGTTCAGCCTCTGGCGTCTCATTTATCTCTCTCTCATGAATCAGTTCATCATATAATCATGAGTTCAGTCTCTGGCGTCTCAGTTCTCTCTCTCATGAATCAGTTCATCATATAAACGTGAGTTCAGCCTCTGGCGTCTCATTTATCTCTCTCTCATGAATCAGTTCATCATATAAACATGAGTTCAGTCTCTGGTGTCTCATTTCTCTCTATCATGAATCAGTTCATCATATAAACATGAGTTCAGCCTCTGGCGTCTCATTTATCTCTCTCTCATGAATCAGTTCATCATATAATCATGAGTTCAATCTCTGGTGTCTCATTTCTCTCTCTCATGAATCAGTTCATCATATAAACATGAGTTCAGTCTCTGGTGTCTCATTTCTCTCTATCGTGAATCAGTTTATCATATAATCATGAGTTCAGTCTCTGGTGTCTCATTTCTCTCTCTATCGTGAATCAGTTCATCATATAAACATGAGTTCAGTCTCTGGCGTCTCATTTCTCTTCCTCTATCGTGAATCAGTTCATCATATAATCATGAGTTCAGTCTCTGACGTCTCATTTCTCTCTCTATCATGAATCAGATCATCATATAATCATGAGTTCAGTCTCTGGTGTCTCATTTTTCTCTCTCATGAATCAGTTCATCATATAATCATGAGTTCAGTCTCTGGTGTCTCATTTCTCTCTATCATGAATCAGTTCATCATATAAATATGAGTTCAGTCTCTGGCGTGTCATTTCTCTCTCTATCGTGAATCAGTTCATCATATAATCATCAGTTCAGTCTCTGGTGTCTCATTTCTCTCTATCATGAATCAGTTCATCATATAAACATGAGTTCAGTCTCTGGCGTGTCATTTCTCTCTCTATCGTGAATCAGTTCATCATATAAATATGAGTTCAGTCTCTGGCGTGTCATTTCTCTCTCTATCATGAATCAGTTCATCATATAAATATGAGTTCAGTCTCTGGCGTGTCATTTCTCTCTCTATCGTGAATCAGTTCATCATATAATCATGAGTTCAGCCTCTGGTGTCTCATTTCTCTCTCTCATGAATCAGTTCATCATATAAACATGAGTTCAGTCTCTGTTGTCTCATTTTTCTCTATATCGTGAATCAGTTCATCATATAATCATAAGTTCAGTCTCTGATGTCTCATTTATCTCTCTCTTATGAATCAGTTCATCATATAAACATGAGTTCAGCCTCTGGCGTCTCATTTCTCTCTCTATCGTGAATCAATTCATCATATAATCATGAGTTCAGCCTCTGGTGTCTCATTTCTCTCTCTCATGAATCAGTTCATCAAATAAACATGAGTTCAGTCTCTGGTGTCTCATTTTTCTCTCTATCGTGAATCAGTTCATCATATAATCATAAGTTCAGTCTCTGGTGTCTCATTCCTCTCTCTATCGTGAATCAGTTTATCATATAATCATGAGTTCAGCCTCTGGCGTCTCATTTCTCTCTCTCTCATGAATCAGTTCATCATATAAACATGAGTTCATTCTCTGGCGTCTCATTTATCTCTCCCTCATGAATCAGTTCATCATATAAACGTGAGTTCAGCCTCTGGCGTCTCATTTATCTCTCTCTCATGAATCAGTTCATCATATAAACATGAGTTCAGTCTCTGGTGTCTCATTTCTCTCTATCGTGAATCAGTTTATCATATAATCATGAGTTCAGTCTCTGGTGTCTCATTTCTCTCTCTATCGTGAATCAGTTCATCATATAAACATGAGTTCAGTCTCTGGCGTCTCATTTCTCTCTCTATCGTGAATCAGTTCATCATATAATCATGAGTTCAGTCTCTGGCGTCTCATTTCTCTTCCTCTATCGTGAATCAGTTCATCATATAATCATGAGTTCAGTCTCTGACGTCTCATTTCTCTCTCTATCATGAATCAGATCAACATATAATCATGAGTTCAGTCTCTGGTGTCTCATTTCTCTCTCTCATGAATCAGTTCATCATATAATCATGAGTTCAGTCTCTGGTGTCTCATTTCTCTCTATCATGAATCAGTTCATCATATAAACATGAGTTCAGTCTCTGGCGTGTCATTTCTCTCTCTATCGTGAATCAGTTCATCATATAAATATGAGTTCAGTCTCTGGCGTGTCATTTCTCTCTCTATCATGAATCAGTTCATCATATAAATATGAGTTCAGTCTCTGGCGTGTCATTTCTCTCTCTATCGTGAATCAGTTTATCATATAATCATGAGTTCAGTCTCTGGTGTCTCATTTCTCTCTCTATCGTGAATCAGTTCATCATATAATCACGAGTTCAGTCTCTGGCGTGTCATTTCTCTCTCTCATGAATCAGTTCATCATATAATCATGAGTTCAGTCTCTGGCGTGTCATTTCTCTCTCTATCGTGAATCAGTTTATCATATAATCATGAGTTCAGTCTCTGGTGTCTCATTTCTCTCTCTATCGTGAATCAGTTCATCATATAATCACGAGTTCAGTCTCTGGCGTGTCATTTCTCTCTATCATGAATCAGTTCATCATATAAACATGAGTTCAGTCTCTGGCGTGTCATTTCTCTCTCTATCGTGAATCAGTTCATCATATAAATATGAGTTCAGTCTCTGGCGTGTCATTTCTCTCTCTATCATGAATCAGTTCATCATATAAATATGAGTTCAGCCTCTGGCGTCTCATTTATCTCTCTCTCATGAATCCGTTCATCATATAAACATGAGTTTAGCCTCTGGCGTCTCATTTATCTCTCTCTCATGAATCAGTTCATCATATAAACATGAGTTCAGCCTCTGGCGTCTCATTTATCTCTCTCTCATGAATCAGTTCATCATATAAACATGAGTTCAGCCTCTGGCGTCTCATTTATCTCTCTCTCATGAATCCGTTCATCATATAAACATGAGTTCAGCCTCTGGCGTCTCATTTATCTCTCTCTCATGAATCAGTTCATCATATAAACATGAGTTCAGCCTCTGGCGTCTCATTTATCTCTCTCTCATGAATCAGTTCATCATATAAACATGAGTTCAGCCTCTGGCGTCTCATTTATCTCTCCCTCATGAATCAGTTCATCATATAAACATGAGTTCAGTCTCTGGCGTCTCATTTATCTCTCTCTCATGAATCAGTTCATCATATAAACATGAGTTCAGCATCTGGCGTCTCATTTATCTCTCTCTCATGAATCAGTTCATCATATAAACATGAGTTCAGCCTCTGGCGTCTCATTTATCTCTCTCTCATGAATCAGTTCATCATATAAACATGAGTTCAGCCTCTGGCGTCTCATTTATCTCTCTCTCATGAATCAGTTCATCATATAAACATGAGTTCAGCCTCTGGCGTCTCATTTATCTCTCTCTCATGAATCAGTTCATCATATAATCATGAGTTCAGTCTCTGGCGTCTCAGTTCTCTCTCTCATGAATCAGTTCATCATATAAACGTGAGTTCAGCATCTGGCGTCTCATTTATCTCTCTCTCATGAATCAGTTCATCATATAAACATGAGTTCAGTCTCTGGTGTCTCATTTCTCTCTATCATGAATCAGTTCATCATATAAACATGAGTTCAGCCTCTGGCGTCTCATTTATCTCTCTCTCATGAATCAGTTCATCATATAATCATGAGTTCAATCTCTGGCGTCTCATTTCTCTCTCTCATAATTCAGTTCATCATATAAACGTGAGTTCAGCCTCTGGCGTCTCATTTATCTCTCTCTCATGAATCAGTTCATCATATAAACATGAGTTCAGTCTCTGGTGTCTCATTTCTCTCTATCGTGAATCAGTTTATCATATAATCATGAGTTCAGTCTCTGGTGTCTCATTTCTCTCTCTATCGTGAATCAGTTCATCATATAAACATGAGTTCAGTCTCTGGCGTCTCATTTCTCTTCCTCTATCGTGAATCAGTTCATCATATAATCATGAGTTCAGTCTCTGACGTCTCATTTCTCTCTCTATCATGAATCAGATCAACATATAATCATGAGTTCAGTCTCTGGTGTCTCATTTCTCTCTCTCATGAATCAGTTCATCATATAATCATGAGTTCAGTCTCTGGTGTCTCATTTCTCTCTATCATGAATCAGTTCATCATATAAATATGAGTTCAGTCTCTGGCGTGTCATTTCTCTCTCTATCGTGAATCAGTTCATCATATAATCACGAGTTCAGTCTCTGGTGTCTCATTTCTCTCTCTCATGAATCAGTTCATCATATAATCATGAGTTCAGTCTCTGGTGTCTCATTTCTCTCTATCATGAATCAGTTCATCATATAAATATGAGTTCAGTCTCTGGCGTGTCATTTCTCTCTCTCATGAATCAGTTCATCATATAATCATGAGTTCAGTCTCTGGTGTCTCATTTCTCTCTATCATGAATCAGTTCATCATATAAACATGAGTTCAGTCTCTGGCGTGTCATTTCTCTCTCTATCGTGAATCAGTTCATCATATAAATATGAGTTCAGTCTCTGGCGTGTCATTTCTCTCTCTATCATGAATCAGTTCATCATATAAATATGAGTTCAGTCTCTGGCGTGTCATTTCTCTCTCTATCGTGAATCAGTTCATCATATAATCATGAGTTCAGCCTCTGGTGTCTCATTTCTCTCTCTCATGAATCAGTTCATCATATAAACATGAGTTCAGTCTCTGTTGTCTCATTTTTCTCTATATCGTGAATCAGTTCATCATATAATCATAAGTTCAGTCTCTGATGTCTCATTTATCTCTCTCTTATGAATCAGTTCATCATATAAACATGAGTTCAGCCTCTGGCGTCTCATTTCTCTCTCTATCGTGAATCAATTCATCATATAATCATGAGTTCAGCCTCTGGTGTCTCATTTCTCTCTCTCATGAATCAGTTCATCATATAAACATGAGTTCAGTCTCTGGTGTCTCATTTTTCTCTCTATCGTGAATCAGTTCATTATATAATCATAAGTTCAGTCTCTGGTGTCTCATTCCTCTCTCTATCGTGAATCAGTTTATCATATAATCATGAGTTCAGCCTCTGGCGTCTCATTTCTCTCTCTCTCATGAATCAGTTCATCATATAAACATGAGTTCAGCCTCTGGCGTCTCATTTATCTCTCCCTCATGAATCAGTTCATCATATAAACATGAGTTCAGTCTCTGGCGTCTCATTTATCTCTCTCTCATGAATCAGTTCATCATATAAACATGAGTTCAGCATCTGGCGTCTCATTTATCTCTCTCTCATGAATCAGTTCATCATATAAACATGAGTTCAGCCTCTGGCGTCTCATTTATCTCTCTCTCATGAATCAGTTCATCATATAAACATGAGTTCAGCCTCTGGCGTCTCATTTATCTCTCTCTCATGAATCAGTTCATCATATAAACATGAGTTCAGCCTCTGGCGTCTCATTTATCTCTCTCTCATGAATCAGTTCATCATATAATCATGAGTTCAGTCTCTGGCGTCTCAGTTCTCTCTCTCATGAATCAGTTCATCATATAAACGTGAGTTCAGCCTCTGGCGTCTCATTTATCTCTCTCTCATGAATCAGTTCATCATATAAACATGAGTTCAGCCTCTGGCGTCTCATTTATCTCTCTCTCATGAATCAGTTCATCATATAAACATGAGTTCAGTCTCTGGTGTCTCATTTCTCTCTATCATGAATCAGTTCATCATATAAACATGAGTTCAGCCTCTGGCGTCTCATTTATCTCTCTCTCATGAATCAGTTCATCATATAATCATGAGTTCAATCTCTGGTGTCTCATTTCTCTCTCTCATGAATCAGTTCATCATATAAACATGAGTTCAGTCTCTGGTGTCTCATTTCTCTCTATCGTGAATCAGTTTATCATATAATCATGAGTTCAGTCTCTGGTGTCTCATTTCTCTCTCTATCGTGAATCAGTTCATCATATAAACATGAGTTCAGTCTCTGGCGTCTCATTTCTCTTCCTCTATCGTGAATCAGTTCATCATATAATCATGAGTTCAGTCTCTGACGTCTCATTTCTCTCTCTATCATGAATCAGATCATCATATAATCATGAGTTCAGTCTCTGGTGTCTCATTTCTCTCTCTCATGAATCAGTTCATCATATAATCATGAGTTCAGTCTCTGGTGTCTCATTTCTCTCTATCATGAATCAGTTCATCATATAAATATGAGTTCAGTCTCTGGCGTGTCATTTCTCTCTCTATCGTGAATCAGTTCATCATATAATCACGAGTTCAGTCTCTGGTGTCTCATTTTTCTCTCTCATGAATCAGTTCATCATATAATCATGAGTTCAGTCTCTGGTGTCTCATTTCTCTCTATCATGAATCAGTTCATCATATAAATATGAGTTCAGTCTCTGGCGTGTCATTTCTCTCTCTCATGAATCAGTTCATCATATAATCATGAGTTCAGTCTCTGGTGTCTCATTTCTCTCTATCATGAATCAGTTCATCATATAAACATGAGTTCAGTCTCTGGCGTGTCATTTCTCTCTCTATCGTGAATCAGTTCATCATATAAATATGAGTTCAGTCTCTGGCGTGTCATTTCTCTCTCTATCATGAATCAGTTCATCATATAAACATGAGTTCAGCCTCTGGCGTGTCATTTCTCTCTCTATCGTGAATCAGTTCATCATATAATCATGAGTTCAGCCTCTGGTGTCTCATTTCTCTCTCTCATGAATCAGTTCATCATATAAACATGAGTTCAGTCTCTGTTGTCTCATTTTTCTCTATATCGTGAATCAGTTCATCATATAATCATAAGTTCAGTCTCTGATGTCTCATTTATCTCTCTCTTATGAATCAGTTCATCATATAAACATGAGTTCAGCCTCTGGCGTCTCATTTCTCTCTCTATCGTGAATCAATTCATCATATAATCATGAGTTCAGCCTCTGGTGTCTCATTTCTCTCTCTCATGAATCAGTTCATCAAATAAACATGAGTTCAGTCTCTGGTGTCTCATTTTTCTCTCTATCGTGAATCAGTTCATCATATAATCATAAGTTCAGTCTCTGGTGTCTCATTCCTCTCTCTATCGTGAATCAGTTTATCATATAATCATGAGTTCAGCCTCTGGCATCTCATTTCTCTCTCTCTCATGAATCAGTTCATCATATAAACATGAGTTCAGCCTCTGGCGTCTCATTTATCTCTCCCTCATGAATCAGTTCATCATATAAACGTGAGTTCAGCCTCTGGCGTCTCATTTATCTCTCTCTCATGAATCAGTTCATCATATAAACATGAGTTCAGTCTCTGGTGTCTCATTTCTCTCTATCGTGAATCAGTTTATCATATAATCATGAGTTCAGTCTCTGGTGTCTCATTTCTCTCTCTATCGTGAATCAGTTCATCATATAAACATGAGTTCAGTCTCTGGCGTCTCATTTCTCTCTCTATCGTGAATCAGTTCATCATATAATCATGAGTTCAGTCTCTGGCGTCTCATTTCTCTTCCTCTATCGTGAATCAGTTCATCATATAATCATGAGTTCAGTCTCTGACGTCTCATTTCTCTCTCTATCATGAATCAGATCAACATATAATCATGAGTTCAGTCTCTGGTGTCTCATTTCTCTCTCTCATGAATCAGTTCATCATATAATCATGAGTTCAGTCTCTGGTGTCTCATTTCTCTCTATCATGAATCAGTTCATCATATAAATATGAGTTCAGTCTCTGGCGTGTCATTTCTCTCTCTATCGTGAATCAGTTCATCATATAATCACGAGTTCAGTCTCTGGTGTCTCATTTCTCTCTCTCATGAATCAGTTCATCATATAATCATGAGTTCAGTCTCTGGTGTCTCATTTCTCTCTATCATGAATCAGTTCATCATATAAATATGAGTTCAGTCTCTGGCGTGTCATTTCTCTCTCTCATGAATCAGTTCATCATATAATCATGAGTTCAGTCTCTGGTGTCTCATTTCTCTCTATCATGAATCAGTTCATCATATAAACATGAGTTCAGTCTCTGGCGTGTCATTTCTCTCTCTATCGTGAATCAGTTCATCATATAAATATGAGTTCAGTCTCTGGCGTGTCATTTCTCTCTCTATCATGAATCAGTTCATCATATAAATATGAGTTCAGTCTCTGGCGTGTCATTTCTCTCTCTATCGTGAATCAGTTCATCATATAATCATGAGTTCAGCCTCTGGTGTCTCATTTCTCTCTCTCATGAATCAGTTCATCATATAAACATGAGTTCAGTCTCTGTTGTCTCATTTTTCTCTATATCGTGAATCAGTTCATCATATAATCATAAGTTCAGTCTCTGATGTCTCATTTATCTCTCTCTTATGAATCAGTTCATCATATAAACATGAGTTCAGCCTCTGGCGTCTCATTTCTCTCTCTATCGTGAATCAATTCATCATATAATCATGAGTTCAGCGTCTGGTGTCTCATTTCTCTCTCTCATGAATCAGTTCATCATATAAACATGAGTTCAGCCTCTGGCGTCTCATTTCTCTCTCTATCGTGAATCAATTCATCATATAATCATGAGTTCAGCCTCTGGTGTCTCATTTCTCTCTCTCATGAATCAGTTCATCATATAAACATGAGTTCAGTCTCTGTTGTCTCATTTTTCTCTATATCGTGAATCAGTTCATCATATAATCATAAGTTCAGTCTCTGATGTCTCATTTATCTCTCTCTTATGAATCAGTTCATCATATAAACATGAGTTCAGCCTCTGGCGTCTCATTTCTCTCTCTATCGTGAATCAATTCATCATATAATCATGAGTTCAGCCTCTGGTGTCTCATTTCTCTCTCTCATGAATCAGTTCATCATATAAACATGAGTTCAGTCTCTGGTGTCTCATTTTTCTCTCTATCGTGAATCAGTTCATCATATAATCATAAGTTCAGTCTCTGGTGTCTCATTCCTCTCTCTATCGTGAATCAGTTTATCATATAATCATGAGTTCAGCCTCTGGCGTCTCATTTCTCTCTCTCTCATGAATCAGTTCATCATATAAACATGAGTTCAGCCTCTGGCGTCTCATTTATCTCTCCCTCATGAATCAGTTCATCATATAAACATGAGTTCAGTCTCTGGCGTCTCATTTATCTCTCTCTCATGAATCAGTTCATCATATAAACATGAGTTCAGCATCTGGCGTCTCATTTATCTCTCTCTCATGAATCAGTTCATCATATAAACATGAGTTCAGCCTCTGGCGTCTCATTTATCTCTCTCTCATGAATCAGTTCATCATATAAACATGAGTTCAGCCTCTGGCGTCTCATTTATCTCTCTCTCATGAATCAGTTCATCATATAAACATGAGTTCAGCCTCTGGCGTCTCATTTATCTCTCTCTCATGAATCAGTTCATCATATAATCATGAGTTCAGTCTCTGGCGTCTCAGTTCTCTCTCTCATGAATCAGTTCATCATATAAACGTGAGTTCAGCCTCTGGCGTCTCATTTATCTCTCTCTCATGAATCAGTTCATCATATAAACATGAGTTCAGTCTCTGGTGTCTCATTTCTCTCTATCATGAATCAGTTCATCATATAAACATGAGTTCAGCCTCTGGCGTCTCATTTATCTCTCTCTCATGAATCAGTTCATCATATAATCATGAGTTCAATCTCTGGTGTCTCATTTCTCTCTCTCATGAATCAGTTCATCATATAAACATGAGTTCAGTCTCTGGTGTCTCATTTCTCTCTATCGTGAATCAGTTTATCATATAATCATGAGTTCAGTCTCTGGTGTCTCATTTCTCTCTCTATCGTGAATCAGTTCATCATATAAACATGAGTTCAGTCTCTGGCGTCTCATTTCTCTCTCTATCGTGAATCAGTTCATCATATAATCATGAGTTCAGTCTCTGGCGTCTCATTTCTCTTCCTCTATCGTGAATCAGTTCATCATATAATCATGAGTTCAGTCTCTGACGTCTCATTTCTCTCTCTATCATGAATCAGATCATCATATAATCATGAGTTCAGTCTCTGGTGTCTCATTTCTCTCTCTCATGAATCAGTTCATCATATAATCATGAGTTCAGTCTCTGGTGTCTCATTTCTCTCTATCATGAATCAGTTCATCATATAAATATGAGTTCAGTCTCTGGCGTGTCATTTCTCTCTCTATCGTGAATCAGTTCATCATATAATCACGAGTTCAGTCTCTGGTGTCTCATTTTTCTCTCTCATGAATCAGTTCATCATATAATCATGAGTTCAGTCTCTGGTGTCTCATTTCTCTCTATCATGAATCAGTTCATCATATAAATATGAGTTCAGTCTCTGGCGTGTCATTTATCTCTCTATCGTGAATCAGTTCATCATATAATCACGAGTTCAGTCTCTGGTGTCTCATTTTTCTCTCTCATGAATCAGTTCATCATATAAACATGAGTTCAGTCTCTGGCGTGTCATTTCTCTCTCTATCGTGAATCAGTTCATCATATAAATATGAGTTCAGTCTCTGGCGTGTCATTTCTCTCTCTATCATGAATCAGTTCATCATATAAATATGAGTTCAGTCTCTGGCGTGTCATTTCTCTCTCTATCGTGAATCAGTTCATCATATAATCATGAGTTCAGCCTCTGGTGTCTCATTTCTCTCTCTCATGAATCAGTTCATCATATAAACATGAGTTCAGTCTCTGTTGTCTCATTTTTCTCTATATCGTGAATCAGTTCATCATATAATCATAAGTTCAGTCTCTGATGTCTCATTTATCTCTCTCTTATGAATCAGTTCATCATATAAACATGAGTTCAGCCTCTGGCGTCTCATTTCTCTCTCTATCGTGAATCAATTCATCATATAATCATGAGTTCAGCCTCTGGTGTCTCATTTCTCTCTCTCATGAATCAGTTCATCAAATAAACATGAGTTCAGTCTCTGGTGTCTCATTTTTCTCTCTATCGTGAATCAGTTCATCATATAATCATAAGTTCAGTCTCTGGTGTCTCATTCCTCTCTCTATCGTGAATCAGTTTATCATATAATCATGAGTTCAGCCTCTGGCGTCTCATTTCTCTCTCTCTCATGAATCAGTTCATCATATAAACATGAGTTCAGCCTCTGGCGTCTCATTTATCTCTCCCTCATGAATCAGTTCATCATATAAACATGAGTTCAGTCTCTGGCGTCTCATTTATCTCTCTCTCATGAATCAGTTCATCATATAAACATGAGTTCAGCATCTGGCGTCTCATTTATCTCTCTCTCATGAATCAGTTCATCATATAAACATGAGTTCAGCCTCTGGCGTCTCAATTATCTCTCTCTCATGAATCAGTTCATCATATAAACATGAGTTCAGCCTCTGGCGTCTCATTTATCTCTCTCTCATGAATCAGTTCATCATATAAACATGAGTTCAGCCTCTGGCGTCTCATTTATCTCTCTCTCATGAATCAGTTCATCATATAATCATGAGTTCAGTCTCTGGCGTCTCAGTTCTCTCTCTCATGAATCAGTTCATCATATAAACGTGAGTTCAGCCTCTGGCGTCTCATTTATCTCTCTCTCATGAATCAGTTCATCATATAAACATGAGTTCAGTCTCTGGTGTCTCATTTCTCTCTATCATGAATCAGTTCATCATATAAACATGAGTTCAGCCTCTGGCGTCTCATTTATCTCTCTCTCATGAATCAGTTCATCATATAATCATGAGTTCAATCTCTGGCGTCTCATTTCTCTCTCTCATGAATCAGTTCATCATATAAACGTGAGTTCAGCCTCTGGCGTCTCATTTATCTCTCTCTCATGAATCAGTTCATCATATAAACATGAGTTCAGTCTCTGGTGTCTCATTTCTCTCTATCGTGAATCAGTTTATCATATAATCATGAGTTCAGTCTCTGGTGTCTCATTTCTCTCTCTATCGTGAATCAGTTCATCATATAAACATGAGTTCAGTCTCTGGCGTCTCATTTCTCTCTCTATCGTGAATCAGTTCATCATATAATCATGAGTTCAGTCTCTGGTGTCTCATTTCTCTTCCTCTATCGTGAATCAGTTCATCATATAATCATGAGTTCAGTCTCTGACGTCTCATTTCTCTCTCTATAATGAATCAGATCATCATATAATCATGAGTTCAGTCTCTGGTGTCTCATTTCTCTCTCTCATGAATCAGTTCATCATATAATCATGAGTTCAGTCTCTGGTGTCTCATTTCTCTCTATCATGAATCAGTTCATCATATAAATATGAGTTCAGTCTCTGGCGTGTCATTTCTCTCTCTATCGTGAATCAGTTCATCATATAATCACGAGTTCAGTCTCTGGTGTCTCATTTCTCTCTCTCATGAATCAGTTCATCATATAATCATGAGTTCAGTCTCTGGTGTCTCATTTCTCTCTATCATGAATCAGTTCATCATATAAATATGAGTTCAGTCTCTGGCGTGTCATTTCTCTCTCTCATGAATCAGTTCATCATATAATCATGAGTTCAGTCTCTGGTGTCTCATTTCTCTCTATCATGAATCAGTTCATCATATAAACATGAGTTCAGTCTCTGGCGTGTCATTTCTCTTCCTCTATCGTGAATCAGTTCATCATATAAACATGAGTTCAGTCTCTGGCGTCTCATTTCTCTTCCTCTATCGTGAATCAGTTCATCATATAATCATGAGTTCAGTCTCTGACGTCTCATTTCTCTCTCTATAATGAATCAGATCATCATATAATCATGAGTTCAGTCTCTGGTGTCTCATTTCTCTCTCTCATGAATCAGTTCATCATATAAATATGAGTTCAGTCTCTGGCGTGTCATTTCTCTCTCTATCGTGAATCAGTTCATCATATAATCACGAGTTCAGTCTCTGGTGTCTCATTTCTCTCTCTCATGAATCAGTTCATCATATAATCATGAGTTCAGTCTCTGGTGTCTCATTTCTCTCTATCATGAATCAGTTCATCATATAAATATGAGTTCAGTCTCTGGCGTGTCATTTCTCTCTCTCATGAATCAGTTCATCATATAATCATGAGTTCAGTCTCTGGTGTCTCATTTCTCTCTATCATGAATCAGTTCATCATATAAACATGAGTTCAGTCTCTGGCGTGTCATTTCTCTCTCTATCGTGAATCAGTTCATCATATAAATATGAGTTCAGTCTCTGGCGTGTCATTTCTCTCTCTATCATGAATCAGTTCATCATATAAATATGAGTTCAGTCTCTGGCGTGTCATTTCTCTCTCTATCGTGAATCAGTTCATCATATAATCATGAGTTCAGCCTCTGGTGTCTCATTTCTCTCTCTCATGAATCAGTTCATCATATAAACATGAGTTCAGTCTCTGTTGTCTCATTTTTCTCTATATCGTGAATCAGTTCATCATATAGTCATAAGTTCAGTCTCTGATGTCTCATTTATCTCTCTCTTATGAATCAGTTCATCATATAAACATGAGTTCAGCCTCTGGCGTCTCATTTCTCTCTCTATCGTGAATCAATTCATCATATAATCATGAGTTCAGCCTCTGGTGTCTCATTTCTCTCTCTCATGAATCAGTTCATCATATAAACATGAGTTCAGTCTCTGGTGTCTCATTTTTCTCTCTATCGTGAATCAGTTCATCATATAATCATAAGTTCAGTCTCTGGTGTCTCATTCCTCTCTCTATCGTGAATCAGTTTATCATATAATCATGAGTTCAGTCTCTGGTGTCTCATTTCTCTCTCTATCGTGAATCAGTTCATCATATAATCATGAGTTCAGTCTCTGGCGTCTCATTTCTCTCTCGATCATGAATCAGTTCATCATATAATCATGAGTTCAGTCTCTGGCGTCTCATTTCTCTCTCTATCATGAATCAGATCATCATATAATCATGAGTTCAGTCTCTGGCGTCTCATTTCTCTGTCTATCATGAATCAGTTCATCATACAATCATGAGTTCAGTCTCTGGTGTCTCATTCCTCTCTCTATCGTGAATCAGTTCATCATATAAACATGAGTTCAGTCTCTGGTGTCTCATTTTTCTCTCTATCGTGAATCAGTTCATCATATAATCATAAGATCAGTCTCTTGTGTCTCATTCCTCTCTCTATCGTGAATCAGTTCATCATATAAACATGAGTTCAGTCTCTGGCGTCTCATTTCTCTTCCTCTATCATGAATCAGTTCATCATATAAACATGAGTTCAGTGTCTGGCGTCTCATTTCTCTCTCTATCGTGAATCAGTTCATCATATAATCATGAGTTCAGCCTCTGGTGTCTCATTTCTCTCTCTCATGAATCAGTTCATCATATAAACATGAGTTCAGTCTCTGGTGTCTCATTTCTCTCTCTCATGAATCAGTTCATCATATAAACATGAGTTCAGTCTCTGGTGTCTCATTTTGCTCTCTATCGTGAATCAGTTCATCATATAATCATAAATTCAGTCTCTGGTGTCTCATTCCTCTCTCTATCGTGAATCAGTTTATCATATAATCATGAGTTCAGTCTCTGGTGTCTCATTTCTCTCTCTATCGTGAATCAGTTCATCATATAAACATGAGTTCAGTCTCTGGTGTCTCATTTCTCTCTCTATCGTGAATCAGTTTTTCATATAATCATATCAGTCTCTGGCGTCTCATTTCTCTGTCTATCGTGAATCAGTTCATCATATAATCATGAGTTCAGTCTATGGCGTCTCATTTATCTCTCTCTCATGAATCAGTTCATCATATAAACATGAGTTCAGCCTCTGGCGTCTCATATCTCTCTCTATCGTGAATCAGTTCATCATATAATCATGAGTTCAGCCTCTGGTGTCTCATTTCTCTCTCTCATGAATCAGTTCATCATATAAACATGAGTTCAGTCTCTGGCGTCTCATTTTTCTCTATATCGTGAATCAGTTCACATATAATCATAAGTTCAGTCTCTGATGTCTCATTTATCTCTCTCTTATGAATCAGTTCATCATATAAATATGAGTTCAGCCTCTGGCGTCTCATTTCTCTCTCTATCGTGAATCAATTCATCATATAATCATGAGTTCAGCCTCTGGTGTCTCATTTCTCTCTCTCATGAATCAGTTCATCATATAAACATGAGTTCAGTCTCTGGTGTCTCATTTTGCTCTCTATCGTGAATCAGTTCATCATATAATCATAAGTTCAGTCTCTGGTGTCTCATTCCTCTCTCTATCGTGAATCAGTTTATCATATAATCATGAGTTCAGCCTCTGGCGTCTCATTTCTCTCTCTCTCATGAATCAGTTCATCATATAAACATGAGTTCAGCCTCTGGCGTCTCATTTATCTCTCCCTCATGAATCAGTTCATCATATAAACATGAGTTCAGTCTCTGGCGTCTCATTTATCTCTCTCTCATGAATCAGTTCATCATATAAACATGAGTTCAGCATCTGGCGTCTCATTTATCTCTCTCTCATGAATCAGTTCATCATATAAACATGAGTTCAGCCTCTGGCGTCTCATTTATCTCTCCCTCATGAATCAGTTCATCATATAAACATGAGTTCAGCCTCTGGCGTCTCATTTATCTCTCTCTCATGAATCAGTTCATCATATAAACATGAGTTCAGCCTCTGGCGTCTCATTTATCTCTCTCTCATGAATCAGTTCATCATATAAACATGAGTTCAGCCTCTGGCGTCTCATTTATCTCTCTCTCATGAATCAGTTCATCATATAATCATGAGTTCAGTCTCTGGCGTCTCAGTTCTCTCTCTCATGAATCAGTTCATCATATAAACGTGAGTTCAGCCTCTGGCGTCTCATTTATCTCTCTCTCATGAATCAGTTCATCATATAAACATGAGTTCAGTCTCTGGTGTCTCATTTCTCTCTATCATGAATCAGTTCATCATATAAACATGAGTTCAGCCTCTGGCGTCTCATTTATCTCTCTCTCATGAATCAGTTCATCATATAATCATGAGTTCAATCTCTGGTGTCTCATTTCTCTCTCTCATGAATCAGTTCATCATATAAACATGAGTTCAGTCTCTGGTGTCTCATTTCTCTCTATCGTGAATCAGTTTATCATATAATCATGAGTTCAGTCTCTGGTGTCTCATTTCTCTCTCTATCGTGAATCAGTTCATCATATAAACATGAGTTCAGTCTCTGGCGTCTCATTTCTCTCTCTATCGTGAATCAGTTCATCATATAATCATGAGTTCAGTCTCTGGCGTCTCATTTCTCTTCCTCTATCGTGAATCAGTTCATCATATAATCATGAGTTCAGTCTCTGACGTCTCATTTCTCTCTCTATCATGAATCAGATCATCATATAATCATGAGTTCAGTCTCTGGTGTCTCATTTCTCTCTCTCATGAATCAGTTCATCATATAATCATGAGTTCAGTCTCTGGTGTCTCATTTCTCTCTATCATGAATCAGTTCATCATATAAATATGAGTTCAGTCTCTGGCGTGTCATTTCTCTCTCTATCGTGAATCAGTTCATCATATAATCACGAGTTCAGTCTCTGGTGTCTCATTTTTCTCTCTCATGAATCAGTTCATCATATAATCATGAGTTCAGTCTCTGGTGTCTCATTTCTCTCTATCATGAATCAGTTCATCATATAAATATGAGTTCAGTCTCTGGCGTGTCATTTATCTCTCTATCATGAATCAGTTCATCATATAAACATGAGTTCAGTCTCTGGCGTGTCATTTCTCTCTCTATCGTGAATCAGTTCATCATATAAATATGAGTTCAGTCTCTGGCGTGTCATTTCTCTCTCTATCATGAATCAGTTCATCATATAAATATGAGTTCAGTCTCTGGCGTGTCATTTCTCTCTCTATCGTGAATCAGTTCATCATATAATCATGAGTTCAGCCTCTGGTGTCTCATTTCTCTCTCTCATGAATCAGTTCATCATATAAACATGAGTTCAGTCTCTGTTGTCTCATTTTTCTCTATATCGTGAATCAGTTCATCATATAATCATAAGTTCAGTCTCTGATGTCTCATTTATCTCTCTCTTATGAATCAGTTCATCATATAAACATGAGTTCAGCCTCTGGCGTCTCATTTCTCTCTCTATCGTGAATCAATTCATCATATAATCATGAGTTCAGCCTCTGGTGTCTCATTTCTCTCTCTCATGAATCAGTTCATCAAATAAACATGAGTTCAGTCTCTGGTGTCTCATTTTTCTCTCTATCGTGAATCAGTTCATCATATAATCATAAGTTCAGTCTCTGGTGTCTCATTCCTCTCTCTATCGTGAATCAGTTTATCATATAATCATGAGTTCAGCCTCTGGCGTCTCATTTCTCTCTCTCTCATGAATCAGTTCATCATATAAACATGAGTTCAGCCTCTGGCGTCTCATTTATCTCTCCCTCATGAATCAGTTCATCATATAAACATGAGTTCAGTCTCTGGCGTCTCATTTATCTCTCTCTCATGAATCAGTTCATCATATAAACATGAGTTCAGCATCTGGCGTCTCATTTATCTCTCTCTCATGAATCAGTTCATCATATAAACATGAGTTCAGCCTCTGGCGTCTCATTTATCTCTCTCTCATGAATCAGTTCATCATATAAACATGAGTTCAGCCTCTGGCGTCTCATTTATCTCTCTCTCATGAATCAGTTCATCATATAAACATGAGTTCAGCCTCTGGCGTCTCATTTATCTCTCTCTCATGAATCAGTTCATCATATAATCATGAGTTCAGTCTCTGGCGTCTCAGTTCTCTCTCTCATGAATCAGTTCATCATATAAACGTGAGTTCAGCCTCTGGCGTCTCATTTATCTCTCTCTCATGAATCAGTTCATCATATAAACATGAGTTCAGTCTCTGGTGTCTCATTTCTCTCTATCATGAATCAGTTCATCATATAAACATGAGTTCAGCCTCTGGCGTCTCATTTATCTCTCTCTCATGAATCAGTTCATCATATAATCATGAGTTCAATCTCTGGTGTCTCATTTCTCTCTCTCATGAATCAGTTCATCATATAAACATGAGTTCAGTCTCTGGTGTCTCATTTCTCTCTATCGTGAATCAGTTTATCATATAATCATGAGTTCAGTCTCTGGTGTCTCATTTCTCTCTCTATCGTGAATCAGTTCATCATATAAACATGAGTTCAGTCTCTGGCGTCTCATTTCTCTCTCTATCGTGAATCAGTTCATCATATAATCATGAGTTCAGTCTCTGGCGTCTCATTTCTCTTCCTCTATCGTGAATCAGTTCATCATATAATCATGAGTTCAGTCTCTGACGTCTCATTTCTCTCTCTATCATGAATCAGATCATCATATAATCATGAGTTCAGTCTCTGGTGTCTCATTTCTCTCTCTCATGAATCAGTTCATCATATAATCATGAGTTCAGTCTCTGGTGTCTCATTTCTCTCTATCATGAATCAGTTCATCATATAAATATGAGTTCAGTCTCTGGCGTGTCATTTCTCTCTCTATCGTGAATCAGTTCATCATATAATCACGAGTTCAGTCTCTGGTGTCTCATTTTTCTCTCTCATGAATCAGTTCATCATATAATCATGAGTTCAGTCTCTGGTGTCTCATTTCTCTCTATCATGAATCAGTTCATCATATAAATATGAGTTCAGTCTCTGGCGTGTCATTTATCTCTCTATCGTGAATCAGTTCATCATATAATCACGAGTTCAGTCTCTGGTGTCTCATTTTTCTCTCTCATGAATCAGTTCATCATATAAACATGAGTTCAGTCTCTGGCGTGTCATTTCTCTCTCTATCGTGAATCAGTTCATCATATAAATATGAGTTCAGTCTCTGGCGTGTCATTTCTCTCTCTATCATGAATCAGTTCATCATATAAATATGAGTTCAGTCTCTGGCGTGTCATTTCTCTCTCTATCGTGAATCAGTTCATCATATAATCATGAGTTCAGCCTCTGGTGTCTCATTTCTCTCTCTCATGAATCAGTTCATCATATAAACATGAGTTCAGTCTCTGTTGTCTCATTTTTCTCTATATCGTGAATCAGTTCATCATATAATCATAAGTTCAGTCTCTGATGTCTCATTTATCTCTCTCTTATGAATCAGTTCATCATATAAACATGAGTTCAGCCTCTGGCGTCTCATTTCTCTCTCTATCGTGAATCAATTCATCATATAATCATGAGTTCAGCCTCTGGTGTCTCATTTCTCTCTCTCATGAATCAGTTCATCAAATAAACATGAGTTCAGTCTCTGGTGTCTCATTTTTCTCTCTATCGTGAATCAGTTCATCATATAATCATAAGTTCAGTCTCTGGTGTCTCATTCCTCTCTCTATCGTGAATCAGTTTATCATATAATCATGAGTTCAGCCTCTGGCGTCTCATTTCTCTCTCTCTCATGAATCAGTTCATCATATAAACATGAGTTCAGCCTCTGGCGTCTCATTTATCTCTCCCTCATGAATCAGTTCATCATATAAACATGAGTTCAGTCTCTGGCGTCTCATTTATCTCTCTCTCATGAATCAGTTCATCATATAAACATGAGTTCAGCATCTGGCGTCTCATTTATCTCTCTCTCATGAATCAGTTCATCATATAAACATGAGTTCAGCCTCTGGCGTCTCAATTATCTCTCTCTCATGAATCAGTTCATCATATAAACATGAGTTCAGCCTCTGGCGTCTCATTTATCTCTCTCTCATGAATCAGTTCATCATATAAACATGAGTTCAGCCTCTGGCGTCTCATTTCTCTCTCTATCGTGAATCAATTCATCATATAATCATGAGTTCAGCCTCTGGTGTCTCATTTCTCTCTCTCATGAATCAGTTCATCATATAAACATGAGTTCAGTCTCTGGTGTCTCATTTTTCTCTCTATCGTGAATCAGTTCATCATATAATCATAAGTTCAGTCTCTGGTGTCTCATTCCTCTCTCTATCGTGAATCAGTTTATCATATAATCATGAGTTCAGTCTCTGGTGTCTCATTTCTCTCTCTATCGTGAATCAGTTCATCATATAATCATGAGTTCAGTCTCTGGCGTCTCATTTCTCTCTCGATCATGAATCAGTTCATCATATAATCATGAGTTCAGTCTCTGGCGTCTCATTTCTCTCTCTATCATGAATCAGATCATCATATAATCATGAGTTCAGTCTCTGGCGTCTCATTTCTCTGTCTATCATGAATCAGTTCATCATACAATCATGAGTTCAGTCTCTGGTGTCTCATTCCTCTCTCTATCGTGAATCAGTTCATCATATAAACATGAGTTCAGTCTCTGGTGTCTCATTTTTCTCTCTATCGTGAATCAGTTCATCATATAATCATAAGATCAGTCTCTTGTGTCTCATTCCTCTCTCTATCGTGAATCAGTTCATCATATAAACATGAGTTCAGTCTCTGGCGTCTCATTTCTCTTCCTCTATCATGAATCAGTTCATCATATAAACATGAGTTCAGTGTCTGGCGTCTCATTTCTCTCTCTATCGTGAATCAGTTCATCATATAATCATGAGTTCAGCCTCTGGTGTCTCATTTCTCTCTCTCATGAATCAGTTCATCATATAAACATGAGTTCAGTCTCTGGTGTCTCATTTCTCTCTCTCATGAATCAGTTCATCATATAAACATGAGTTCAGTCTCTGGTGTCTCATTTTGCTCTCTATCGTGAATCAGTTCATCATATAATCATAAATTCAGTCTCTGGTGTCTCATTCCTCTCTCTATCGTGAATCAGTTTATCATATAATCATGAGTTCAGTCTCTGGTGTCTCATTTCTCTCTCTATCGTGAATCAGTTCATCATATAAACATGAGTTCAGTCTCTGGTGTCTCATTTCTCTCTCTATCGTGAATCAGTTTTTCATATAATCATATCAGTCTCTGGCGTCTCATTTCTCTGTCTATCGTGAATCAGTTCATCATATAATCATGAGTTCAGTCTATGGCGTCTCATTTATCTCTCTCTCATGAATCAGTTCATCATATAAACATGAGTTCAGCCTCTGGCGTCTCATATCTCTCTCTATCGTGAATCAGTTCATCATATAATCATGAGTTCAGCCTCTGGTGTCTCATTTCTCTCTCTCATGAATCAGTTCATCATATAAACATGAGTTCAGTCTCTGGTGTCTCATTTTTCTCTATATCGTGAATCAGTTCATCATATAATCATAAGTTCAGTCTCTGATGTCTCATTTATCTCTCTCTTATGAATCAGTTCATCATATAAATATGAGTTCAGCCTCTGGCGTCTCATTTCTCTCTCTATCGTGAATCAATTCATCATATAATCATGAGTTCAGCCACTGGTGTCTCATTTCTCTCTCTCATGAATCAGTTCATCATATAAACATGAGTTCAGTCTCTGGTGTCTCATTTTGCTCTCTATCGTGAATCAGTTCATCATATAATCATAAGTTCAGTCTCTGGTGTCTCATTCCTCTCTCTATCGTGAATCAGTTTATCATATAATCATGAGTTCAGTCTCTGGTGTCTCATTTCTCTCTCTATCGTGAATCAGTTCATCATATAAACATGAGTTCAGTCTCTGGCGTCTCATTTGTCTCTCGATCATGAATCAGTTCATCATATAATCATGAGTTCAGTCTCTGGCGTCTCATTTCTCTCTCTATCATGAATCAGTTCATCATATAATCATGAGTTCAGTCTCTGGCGTCTCATTTCTCTGTCTATCATGAATCAGTTCATCATACAATCATGAGTTCAGTCTCTGGTGTCTCATTCCTCTCTCTATCGTGAATCAGTTCATCATATAAACATGAGTTCAGCCTCTGGCGTCTCATTTATCTCTCTCTCATGAATCAGTTCATCATATAATCATGAGTTCAGTCTCTTGCGTCTCATTTATCTCTCTCTCATGAATCAGTTCATCATATAAACATGAGTTCAGTCTCTGGCGTCTCATTTATCTCTCTCTCATGAATCATTTCATCATATAAACATGAGTTCAGCCTCTGGCGTCTCATTTCTCTCTCTATCGTGAATCAGTTCATCATATAAACATGAGTTCAGCCTCTGGCGTCTCATTTATCTCTCTCTCATGAATCAGTTCATCATATAAACATGAGTTCAGCCTCTGGCGTCTCATTTATCTCTCTCTCATGAATCAGTTCATCATATAAACATGAGTTCAGCCTCTGGCGTCTCATTTCTCTCTCTATCGTGAATCAGTTCATCATATAAACATGAGTTCAGTCTCTGGCGTCTCATTTATCTCTCTCTCATGAATCAGTTCATCATATAAACATGAGTTCAGCCTCTGGCGTCTCATTTATCTCTCTCTCATGAATCAGTTCATCATATAAACATGAGTTCAGTCTCTGGCGTCTCATTTATCTCTCTCTCATGAATCAGTTCATCATATAAACGTGAGTTCAGCCTCTGGCGTCTCATTTATCTCTCTCTCATGAATCAGTTCATCATATAATCATGAGTTCAGCCTCTGGCGTCTCATTTATCTCTCTATCGTGAATCAGTTCATCATATAAACATGAGTTCAGTCTCTGGTGTCTCATTTTTATCTATATCGTGAATCAGTTAATCATATAATCATAAGTTCAGTCTCTGATGTCTCATTTATCTCTCTCTTATGAATCCGTTCATCATATAAACATGAGTTCAGCCTCTGGCGTCTCATTTCTCTCTCTATCGTGAATCAATTCATCATATAATCATGAATTCAGCCTCTGGTGTCTCATTTCTCTCTCTCATGAATCAGTTCATCATATAAACATGAGATCAGTCTCTGGTGTCTCATTTTTCTCTCTATCGTGAATCAGTTCATCATATAATCATAAGTTCAGTCTCTGGCGTCTCATTTCTCTCTCTATCGTGAATCCGTTCATCATATAAACATGAGTTCAGCCTCTGGCGTCTCATTTCTCTCTCTATCGTGAATCAATTCATCATATAATCATGAGTTCAGCCTCTGGTGTCTCATTTCTCTCTCTCATGAATCAGTTCATCATATAAACATGAGATCAGTCTCTGGTGTCTCATTTTTCTCTCTATCGTGAATCAGTTCATCATATAATCATGAGTTCAGTCTCTGGCGTCTCATTTATCTCTCTCTCATGAATCAGTTCATCATATAAACATGAGTTCAGCCTTTGGTGTCTCTTTTCTCTCTCTCATGAATCAGTTCATCATATAATCATGAGTTCAGTCTCTGGTGTCTCATTTTTCTCTCTATCGTGAATCATTTCATCATATAATCATAAGTTCAGTCTCTGGTGTCTCATTTATCTCTCTCTTATGAATCAGTTCATCATATAAACATGAGTTCAGCATCTGGCGTCTCATTTATCTCTCTCTCATGAATCAGTTCATCATATAAACATGAGTTCAGCCTCTGGCGTCTCATTTATCTCTCTCTCATGAATCAGTTCATCATATAATAATGAGTTCAGTCTCTGGCGTCTCAGTTCTCTCTCTCATGAATCAGTTCATCATATAAACGTGAGTTCAGCCTCTGGCGTCTCATTTATCTCTCTCTCATGAATCAGTTCATCATATAAACATGAGTTCAGTCTCTGGTGTCTCATTTCTCTCTATCATGAATCAGTTCATCATATAAACATGAGTTCAGCCTCTGGCGTCTCATTTATCTCTCTCTCATGAATCAGTTCATCATATAATCATGAGTTCAGTCTCTGGTGTCTCATTTCTCTCTATCATGAATCAGTTCATCATATAAACATGAGTTCAGTCTCTGGCGTGTCATTTCTCTCTCTATCGTGAATCAGTTCATCATATAAATATGAGTTCAGTCTCTGGCGTGTCATTTCTCTCTCTATCATGAATCAGTTCATCATATAAATATGAGTTCAGTCTCTGGCGTGTCATTTCTCTCTCTATCGTGAATCAGTTCATCATATAATCATGAGTTCAGTCTCTGGTGTCTCATTTCTCTCTCTATCATGAATCAGTTCATCATATAAACATGAGTTCAGTCTCTGGTGTCTCATTTCTCTCTATCATGAATCAGTTCATCATATAAATATGAGTTCAGTCTCTGGCGTCTCATTTCTCTCTCTATCATGAATCAGTTCATCATATAAACATGAGTTCAGTCTCTGGCGTCTCATTTATCTCTCTCTCATGAATCAGTTCATCATATAAACATGAGTTCAGCCTCTGGCGTCTCATTCATCTCTCTCTCATGAATCAGTTCATCATATAATCATGAGTTCAGTCTCTGGCGTCTCATTTATCTCTCTCTCATGAATCAGTTCATCATATAAACATGAGTTCAGTCTCTGGCGTCTCATTTATCTCTCTCTCATGAATCAGTTCATCATATAAACATGAGTTCAGCCTCTGGCGTCTCATTTCTCTCTCTATCGTGAATCAGTTCATCATATAAACATGAGTTCAGCCTCTGGCGTCTCATTTATCTCTCTCTCATGAATCAGTTCATCATATAAACATGAGTTCAGCCTCTGGCGTCTCATTTATCTCTCTCTCATGAATCAGTTCATCATATAAACATGAGTTCAGCCTCTGGCGTCTCATTTATCTCTCTCTCATGAATCAGTTCATCATATAAACATGAGTTCAGTCTCTGGCGTCTCATTTCTCTCTCTATCGTGAATCAGTTCATCATATAAACATGAGTTCAGTCTCTGGCGTCTCATTTATCTCTCTCTCATGAATCAGTTCATCATATAAACATGAGTTCAGCCTCTGGCGTCTCATTTATCTCTCTCTCATGAATCAGTTCATCATATAAACATGAGTTCAGCCTCTGGCGTCTCATTTCTCTCTCTCTCATGAATCAGTTCATCATATAAACATGAGTTCAGCCTCTGGCGTCTCATTTATCTCTCTCTCATGAATCAGTTCATCATATAATCATGAGTTCAGCCTCTGGCGTCTCATTTATCTCTCTCTCATGAATCAGTTCATCATATAATCATGAGTTCAGTCTCTGGCGTCTCATTTCTCTCTCTATCGTGAATCAGTTCATCATATAATCATGAGTTCAGCCTCTGGTGTCTCATTTCTCTCTCTCATGAATCAGTTCATCATATAAACATGAGTTCAGTCTCTGGTGTCTCATTTTTCTCTATATCGTGAATCAGTTCATCATATAATCATAAGTTCAGTCTCTGATGTCTCATTTATCTCTCTCTTATGAATCAGTTCATCATATAAACATGAGTTCAGCCTCTGGCGTCTCATTTATCTCTCCCTCATGAATCAGTTCATCATATAAACATGAGTTCAGCCTCTGGCGTCTCATTTATCTCTCTCTCATGAATCATTTCATCATATAAACATGAGTTCAGCCTCTGGCGTCTCATTTATCTCTCTCTCATGAATCAGTTCATCATATAAACATGAGTTCAGCCTCTGGCGTCTCATTTATCTCTCTCTCATGAATCAGTTCATCATATAAACATGAGTTCAGCCTCTGGCGTCTCATTTATCTCTCTCTCATGAATCATTTCATCATATAAACATGAGTTCAGTCTCTGGCGTCTCATTTATCTCTCTCTCATGAATCAGTTCATCATATAAACATGAGTTCAGCCTCTGGCGTCTCATTTATCTCTCTCTCATGAATCAGTTCATCATATAATCATGAGTTCAGTCTCTGGCGTCTCATTTATCTCTCTCTCATGAATCAGTTCATCATATAATCATGAGTTCAGTCTCTGGCGTCTCATTTATCTCTCTCTCATGAATCATTTCATCATATAAACATGAGTTCAGTCTCTGGCGTCTCATTTATCTCTCTCTCATGAATCATTTCATCATATAAACATGAGTTCAGTCTCTGGCGTCTCATTTATCTCTCTCTCATGAATCAGTTCATCATATAAACATGAGTTCAGCCTCTGGCGTCTCATTTATCTCTCTCTCATGAATCAGTTCATCATATAATCATGAGTTCAGTCTCTGGCGTCTCATTTATCTCTCTCTCATGAATCAGTTCATCATATAAACATGAGTTCAGTCTCTGGCGTCTCATTTATCTCTCTCTCATGAATCAGTTCATCATATAAACATGAGTTCAGCCTCTGGCGTCTCATTTATCTCTCTCTCATGAATCAGTTCATCATATAAACATGAGTTCAGCCTCTGGCGTCTCATTTATCTCTCTCTCATGAATCAGTTCATCATATAAACATGAGTTCAGCCTCTGGCGTCTCATTTATCTCTCTCTCATGAATCCGTTCATCATATAAACATGAGTTCAGCCTCTGGCGTCTCATTTATCTCTCTCTCATGAATCAGTTCATCATATAATCATGAGTTCAGTCTCTGGCGTCTCATTTATCTCTCTCTCATGAATCAGTTCATCATATAAACATGAGTTCAGTCTCTGGCGTCTCATTTATCTCTCTCTCATGAATCCGTTCATCATATAAACATGAGTTCAGCCTCTGGCGTCTCATTTATCTCTCTCTCATGAATCAGTTCATCATATAAACATGAGTTCAGCCTCTGGCGTCTCATTTATCTCTCTCTCATGAATCAGTTCATCATATAAACATGAGTTCAGCCTCTGGCGTCTCATTTATCTCTCTCTCATGAATCCGTTCATCATATAAACATGAGTTCAGCCTCTGGCGTCTCATTTATCTCTCTCTCATGAATCAGTTCATCATATAAACATGAGTTCAGCCTCTGGCGTCTCATTTATCTCTCCCTCATGAATCAGTTCATCATATAAACATGAGTTCAGTCTCTGGCGTCTCATTTATCTCTCTCTCATGAATCAGTTCATCATATAAACATGAGTTCAGCATCTGGCGTCTCATTTATCTCTCTCTCATGAATCAGTTCATCATATAAACATGAGTTCAGCCTCTGGCGTCTCATTTATCTCTCTCTCATGAATCAGTTCATCATATAAACATGAGTTCAGCCTCTGGCGTCTCATTTATCTCTCTCTCATGAATCAGTTCATCATATAAACATGAGTTCAGCCTCTGGCGTCTCATTTATCTCTCTCTCATGAATCAGTTCATCATATAATCATGAGTTCAGTCTCTGGCGTCTCAGTTCTCTCTCTCATGAATCAGTTCATCATATAAACGTGAGTTCAGCCTCTGGCGTCTCATTTATCTCTCTCTCATGAATCAGTTCATCATATAAACATGAGTTCAGTCTCTGGTGTCTCATTTCTCTCTATCATGAATCAGTTCATCATATAAACATGAGTTCAGCCTCTGGCGTCTCATTTATCTCTCTCTCATGAATCAGTTCATCATATAATCATGAGTTCAATCTCTGGCGTCTCATTTCTCTCTCTCATGAATCAGTTCATCATATAAACGTGAGTTCAGCCTCTGGCGTCTCATTTATCTCTCTCTCATGAATCAGTTCATCATATAAACATGAGTTCAGTCTCTGGTGTCTCATTTCTCTCTATCGTGAATCAGTTTATCATATAATCATGAGTTCAGTCTCTGGTGTCTCATTTCTCTCTCTATCGTGAATCAGTTCATCATATAAACATGAGTTCAGTCTCTGGCGTCTCATTTCTCTCTCTATCGTGAATCAGTTCATCATATAATCATGAGTTCAGTCTCTGGCGTCTCATTTCTCTTCCTCTATCGTGAATCAGTTCATCATATAATCATGAGTTCAGTCTCTGGTGTCTCATTTCTCTCTCTATCGTGAATCAGTTCATCATATAAACATGAGTTCAGTCTCTGGCGTCTCATTTCTCTCTCTATCGTGAATCAGTTCATCATATAATCATGAGTTCAGTCTCTGACGTCTCATTTCTCTCTCTATCATGAATCAGATCATCATATAATCATGAGTTCAGTCTCTGGTGTCTCATTTCTCTCTCTCATGAATCAGTTCATCATATAATCATGAGATCAGTCTCTGGTGTCTCATTTCTCTCTATCATGAATCAGTTCATCATATAAATATGAGTTCAGTCTCTGGCGTGTCATTTCTCTCTCTATCGTGAATCAGTTCATCATATAATCACGAGTTCAGTCTCTGGTGTCTCATTTCTCTCTCTCATGAATCAGTTCATCATATAATCATGAGTTCAGTCTCTGGTGTCTCATTTCTCTCTATCATGAATCAGTTCATCATATAAATATGAGTTCAGTCTCTGGCGTGTCATTTCTCTCTCTCATGAATCAGTTCATCATATAATCATGAGTTCAGTCTCTGGTGTCTCATTTCTCTCTATCATGAATCAGTTCATCATATAATCATGAGTTCAGTCTCTGGTGTCTCATTTCTCTCTATCATGAATCAGTTCATCATATAAATATGAGTTCAGTCTCTGGCGTGTCATTTCTCTCTCTCATGAATCAGTTCATCATATAATCATGAGTTCAGTCTCTGGTGTCTCATTTCTCTCTATCATGAATCAGTTCATCATATAAACATGAGTTCAGTCTCTGGTGTCTCATTTCTCTCTATCGTGAATCAGTTTATCATATAATCATGAGTTCAGTCTCTGGTGTCTCATTTCTCTCTCTATCGTGAATCAGTTCATCATATAAACATGAGTTCAGTCTCTGGCGTCTCATTTCTCTTCCTCTATCGTGAATCAGTTCATCATATAATCATGAGTTCAGTCTCTGACGTCTCATTTCTCTCTCTATCATGAATCAGATCATCATATAATCATGAGTTCAGTCTCTGGTGTCTCATTTTTCTCTCTCATGAATCAGTTCATCATATAATCATGAGTTCAGTCTCTGGTGTCTCATTTCTCTCTATCATGAATCAGTTCATCATATAAATATGAGTTCAGTCTCTGGCGTGTCATTTCTCTCTCTATCGTGAATCAGTTCATCATATAATCATCAGTTCAGTCTCTGGTGTCTCATTTCTCTCTATCATGAATCAGTTCATCATATAAACATGAGTTCAGTCTCTGGCGTGTCATTTCTCTCTCTATCGTGAATCAGTTCATCATATAAATATGAGTTCAGTCTCTGGCGTGTCATTTCTCTCTCTATCATGAATCAGTTCATCATATAAATATGAGTTCAGTCTCTGGCGTGTCATTTCTCTCTCTATCGTGAATCAGTTCATCATATAATCATGAGTTCAGCCTCTGGTGTCTCATTTCTCTCTCTCATGAATCAGTTCATCATATAAACATGAGTTCAGTCTCTGTTGTCTCATTTTTCTCTATATCGTGAATCAGTTCATCATATAATCATGAGTTCAGCCTCTGATGTCTCATTTATCTCTCTCTTATGAATCAGTTCATCATATAAACATGAGTTCAGCCTCTGGCGTCTCATTTCTCTCTCTATCGTGAATCAATTCATCATATAATCATGAGTTCAGCCTCTGGTGTCTCATTTCTCTCTCTCATGAATCAGTTCATCAAATAAACATGAGTTCAGTCTCTGGTGTCTCATTTTTCTCTCTATCGTGAATCAGTTCATCATATAATCATAAGTTCAGTCTCTGGTGTCTCATTCCTCTCTCTATCGTGAATCAGTTTATCATATAATCATGAGTTCAGCCTCTGGCGTCTCATTTCTCTCTCTCTCATGAATCAGTTCATCATATAAACATGAGTTCATTCTCTGGCGTCTCATTTATCTCTCCCTCATGAATCAGTTCATCATATAAACGTGAGTTCAGCCTCTGGCGTCTCATTTATCTCTCTCTCATGAATCAGTTCATCATATAAACATGAGTTCAGTCTCTGGTGTCTCATTTCTCTCTATCGTGAATCAGTTTATCATATAATCATGAGTTCAGTCTCTGGTGTCTCATTTCTCTCTCTATCGTGAATCAGTTCATCATATAAACATGAGTTCAGTCTCTGGCGTCTCATTTCTCTCTCTATCGTGAATCAGTTCATCATATAATCATGAGTTCAGTCTCTGGCGTCTCATTTCTCTTCCTCTATCGTGAATCAGTTCATCATATAATCATGAGTTCAGTCTCTGACGTCTCATTTCTCTCTCTATCATGAATCAGATCAACATATAATCATGAGTTCAGTCTCTGGTGTCTCATTTCTCTCTCTCATGAATCAGTTCATCATATAATCATGAGTTCAGTCTCTGGTGTCTCATTTCTCTCTATCATGAATCAGTTCATCATATAAACATGAGTTCAGTCTCTGGCGTGTCATTTCTCTCTCTATCGTGAATCAGTTCATCATATAAATATGAGTTCAGTCTCTGGCGTGTCATTTCTCTCTCTATCATGAATCAGTTCATCATATAAATATGAGTTCAGTCTCTGGCGTGTCATTTCTCTCTCTATCGTGAATCAGTTTATCATATAATCATGAGTTCAGTCTCTGGTGTCTCATTTCTCTCTCTATCGTGAATCAGTTCATCATATAATCACGAGTTCAGTCTCTGGCGTGTCATTTCTCTCTCTCATGAATCAGTTCATCATATAATCATAAGTTCAGTCTCTGGCGTGTCATTTCTCTCTCTATCGTGAATCAGTTTATCATATAATCATGAGTTCAGTCTCTGGTGTCTCATTTCTCTCTCTATCGTGAATCAGTTCATCATATAATCACGAGTTCAGTCTCTGGCGTGTCATTTCTCTCTATCATGAATCAGTTCATCATATAAACATGAGTTCAGTCTCTGGCGTGTCATTTCTCTCTCTATCGTGAATCAGTTCATCATATAAATATGAGTTCAGTCTCTGGCGTGTCATTTCTCTCTCTATCATGAATCAGTTCATCATATAAATATGAGTTCAGCCTCTGGCGTCTCATTTATCTCTCTCTCATGAATCCGTTCATCATATAAACATGAGTTTAGCCTCTGGCGTCTCATTTATCTCTCTCTCATGAATCAGTTCATCATATAAACATGAGTTCAGCCTCTGGCGTCTCATTTATCTCTCTCTCATGAATCAGTTCATCATATAAACATGAGTTCAGCCTCTGGCGTCTCATTTATCTCTCTCTCATGAATCCGTTCATCATATAAACATGAGTTCAGCCTCTGGCGTCTCATTTATCTCTCTCTCATGAATCAGTTCATCATATAAACATGAGTTCAGCCTCTGGCGTCTCATTTATCTCTCTCTCATGAATCAGTTCATCATATAAACATGAGTTCAGCCTCTGGCGTCTCATTTATCTCTCTCTCATGAATCAGTTCATCATATAAACATGAGTTCAGCCTCTGGCGTCTCATTTATCTCTCCCTCATGAATCAGTTCATCATATAAACATGAGTTCAGTCTCTGGCGTCTCATTTATCTCTCTCTCATGAATCAGTTCATCATATAAACATGAGTTCAGCATCTGGCGTCTCATTTATCTCTCTCTCATGAATCAGTTCATCATATAAACATGAGTTCAGCCTCTGGCGTCTCATTTATCTCTCTCTCATGAATCAGTTCATCATATAAACATGAGTTCAGCCTCTGGCGTCTCATTTATCTCTCTCTCATGAATCAGTTCATCATATAAACATGAGTTCAGCCTCTGGCGTCTCATTTATCTCTCTCTCATGAATCAGTTCATCATATAATCATGAGTTCAGTCTCTGGCGTCTCATTTATCTCTCTCTCATGAATCAGTTCATCATATAAACGTGAGTTCAGCATCTGGCGTCTCATTTATCTCTCTCTCATGAATCAGTTCATCATATAAACATGAGTTCAGTCTCTGGTGTCTCATTTCTCTCTATCATGAATCAGTTCATCATATAAACATGAGTTCAGCCTCTGGCGTCTCATTTATCTCTCTCTCATGAATCAGTTCATCATATAATCATGAGTTCAATCTCTGGCGTCTCATTTCTCTCTCTCATAATTCAGTTCATCATATAAACGTGAGTTCAGCCTCTGGCGTCTCATTTATCTCTCTCTCATGAATCAGTTCATCATATAAACATGAGTTCAGTCTCTGGTGTCTCATTTCTCTCTATCGTGAATCAGTTTATCATATAATCATGAGTTCAGTCTCTGGTGTCTCATTTCTCTCTCTATCGTGAATCAGTTCATCATATAAACATGAGTTCAGTCTCTGGCGTCTCATTTCTCTTCCTCTATCGTGAATCAGTTCATCATATAATCATGAGTTCAGTCTCTGACGTCTCATTTCTCTCTCTATCATGAATCAGATCAACATATAATCATGAGTTCAGTCTCTGGTGTCTCATTTCTCTCTCTCATGAATCAGTTCATCATATAATCATGAGTTCAGTCTCTGGTGTCTCATTTCTCTCTATCATGAATCAGTTCATCATATAAATATGAGTTCAGTCTCTGGCGTGTCATTTCTCTCTCTATCGTGAATCAGTTCATCATATAATCACGAGTTCAGTCTCTGGTGTCTCATTTCTCTCTCTCATGAATCAGTTCATCATATAATCATGAGTTCAGTCTCTGGTGTCTCATTTCTCTCTATCATGAATCAGTTCATCATATAAATATGAGTTCAGTCTCTGGCGTGTCATTTCTCTCTCTCATGAATCAGTTCATCATATAATCATGAGTTCAGTCTCTGGTGTCTCATTTCTCTCTATCATGAATCAGTTCATCATATAAACATGAGTTCAGTCTCTGGCGTGTCATTTCTCTCTCTATCGTGAATCAGTTCATCATATAAATATGAGTTCAGTCTCTGGCGTGTCATTTCTCTCTCTATCATGAATCAGTTCATCATATAAATATGAGTTCAGTCTCTGGCGTGTCATTTCTCTCTCTATCGTGAATCAGTTCATCATATAATCATGAGTTCAGCCTCTGGTGTCTCATTTCTCTCTCTCATGAATCAGTTCATCATATAAACATGAGTTCAGTCTCTGTTGTCTCATTTTTCTCTATATCGTGAATCAGTTCATCATATAATCATAAGTTCAGTCTCTGATGTCTCATTTATCTCTCTCTTATGAATCAGTTCATCATATAAACATGAGTTCAGCCTCTGGCGTCTCATTTCTCTCTCTATCGTGAATCAATTCATCATATAATCATGAGTTCAGCCTCTGGTGTCTCATTTCTCTCTCTCATGAATCAGTTCATCATATAAACATGAGTTCAGTCTCTGGTGTCTCATTTTTCTCTCTATCGTGAATCAGTTCATTATATAATCATAAGTTCAGTCTCTGGTGTCTCATTCCTCTCTCTATCGTGAATCAGTTTATCATATAATCATGAGTTCAGCCTCTGGCGTCTCATTTCTCTCTCTCTCATGAATCAGTTCATCATATAAACATGAGTTCAGCCTCTGGCGTCTCATTTATCTCTCCCTCATGAATCAGTTCATCATATAAACATGAGTTCAGTCTCTGGCGTCTCATTTATCTCTCTCTCATGAATCAGTTCATCATATAAACATGAGTTCAGCATCTGGCGTCTCATTTATCTCTCTCTCATGAATCAGTTCATCATATAAACATGAGTTCAGCCTCTGGCGTCTCATTTATCTCTCTCTCATGAATCAGTTCATCATATAAACATGAGTTCAGCCTCTGGCGTCTCATTTATCTCTCTCTCATGAATCAGTTCATCATATAAACATGAGTTCAGCCTCTGGCGTCTCATTTATCTCTCTCTCATGAATCAGTTCATCATATAATCATGAGTTCAGTCTCTGGCGTCTCAGTTCTCTCTCTCATGAATCAGTTCATCATATAAACGTGAGTTCAGCCTCTGGCGTCTCATTTATCTCTCTCTCATGAATCAGTTCATCATATAAACATGAGTTCAGCCTCTGGCGTCTCATTTATCTCTCTCTCATGAATCAGTTCATCATATAAACATGAGTTCAGTCTCTGGTGTCTCATTTCTCTCTATCATGAATCAGTTCATCATATAAACATGAGTTCAGCCTCTGGCGTCTCATTTATCTCTCTCTCATGAATCAGTTCATCATATAATCATGAGTTCAATCTCTGGTGTCTCATTTCTCTCTCTCATGAATCAGTTCATCATATAAACATGAGTTCAGTCTCTGGTGTCTCATTTCTCTCTATCGTGAATCAGTTTATCATATAATCATGAGTTCAGTCTCTGGTGTCTCATTTCTCTCTCTATCGTGAATCAGTTCATCATATAAACATGAGTTCAGTCTCTGGCGTCTCATTTCTCTTCCTCTATCGTGAATCAGTTCATCATATAATCATGAGTTCAGTCTCTGACGTCTCATTTCTCTCTCTATCATGAATCAGATCATCATATAATCATGAGTTCAGTCTCTGGTGTCTCATTTCTCTCTCTCATGAATCAGTTCATCATATAATCATGAGTTCAGTCTCTGGTGTCTCATTTCTCTCTATCATGAATCAGTTCATCATATAAATATGAGTTCAGTCTCTGGCGTGTCATTTCTCTCTCTATCGTGAATCAGTTCATCATATAATCACGAGTTCAGTCTCTGGTGTCTCATTTTTCTCTCTCATGAATCAGTTCATCATATAATCATGAGTTCAGTCTCTGGTGTCTCATTTCTCTCTATCATGAATCAGTTCATCATATAAATATGAGTTCAGTCTCTGGCGTGTCATTTCTCTCTCTCATGAATCAGTTCATCATATAATCATGAGTTCAGTCTCTGGTGTCTCATTTCTCTCTATCATGAATCAGTTCATCATATAAACATGAGTTCAGTCTCTGGCGTGTCATTTCTCTCTCTATCGTGAATCAGTTCATCATATAAATATGAGTTCAGTCTCTGGCGTGTCATTTCTCTCTCTATCATGAATCAGTTCATCATATAAACATGAGTTCAGCCTCTGGCGTGTCATTTCTCTCTCTATCGTGAATCAGTTCATCATATAATCATGAGTTCAGCCTCTGGTGTCTCATTTCTCTCTCTCATGAATCAGTTCATCATATAAACATGAGTTCAGTCTCTGTTGTCTCATTTTTCTCTATATCGTGAATCAGTTCATCATATAATCATAAGTTCAGTCTCTGATGTCTCATTTATCTCTCTCTTATGAATCAGTTCATCATATAAACATGAGTTCAGCCTCTGGCGTCTCATTTCTCTCTCTATCGTGAATCAATTCATCATATAATCATGAGTTCAGCCTCTGGTGTCTCATTTCTCTCTCTCATGAATCAGTTCATCAAATAAACATGAGTTCAGTCTCTGGTGTCTCATTTTTCTCTCTATCGTGAATCAGTTCATCATATAATCATAAGTTCAGTCTCTGGTGTCTCATTCCTCTCTCTATCGTGAATCAGTTTATCATATAATCATGAGTTCAGCCTCTGGCATCTCATTTCTCTCTCTCTCATGAATCAGTTCATCATATAAACATGAGTTCAGCCTCTGGCGTCTCATTTATCTCTCCCTCATGAATCAGTTCATCATATAAACGTGAGTTCAGCCTCTGGCGTCTCATTTATCTCTCTCTCATGAATCAGTTCATCATATAAACATGAGTTCAGTCTCTGGTGTCTCATTTCTCTCTATCGTGAATCAGTTTATCATATAATCATGAGTTCAGTCTCTGGTGTCTCATTTCTCTCTCTATCGTGAATCAGTTCATCATATAAACATGAGTTCAGTCTCTGGCGTCTCATTTCTCTCTCTATCGTGAATCAGTTCATCATATAATCATGAGTTCAGTCTCTGGCGTCTCATTTCTCTTCCTCTATCGTGAATCAGTTCATCATATAATCATGAGTTCAGTCTCTGACGTCTCATTTCTCTCTCTATCATGAATCAGATCAACATATAATCATGAGTTCAGTCTCTGGTGTCTCATTTCTCTCTCTCATGAATCAGTTCATCATATAATCATGAGTTCAGTCTCTGGTGTCTCATTTCTCTCTATCATGAATCAGTTCATCATATAAATATGAGTTCAGTCTCTGGCGTGTCATTTCTCTCTCTATCGTGAATCAGTTCATCATATAATCACGAGTTCAGTCTCTGGTGTCTCATTTCTCTCTCTCATGAATCAGTTCATCATATAATCATGAGTTCAGTCTCTGGTGTCTCATTTCTCTCTATCATGAATCAGTTCATCATATAAATATGAGTTCAGTCTCTGGCGTGTCATTTCTCTCTCTCATGAATCAGTTCATCATATAATCATGAGTTCAGTCTCTGGTGTCTCATTTCTCTCTATCATGAATCAGTTCATCATATAAACATGAGTTCAGTCTCTGGCGTGTCATTTCTCTCTCTATCGTGAATCAGTTCATCATATAAATATGAGTTCAGTCTCTGGCGTGTCATTTCTCTCTCTATCATGAATCAGTTCATCATATAAATATGAGTTCAGTCTCTGGCGTGTCATTTCTCTCTCTATCGTGAATCAGTTCATCATATAATCATGAGTTCAGCCTCTGGTGTCTCATTTCTCTCTCTCATGAATCAGTTCATCATATAAACATGAGTTCAGTCTCTGTTGTCTCATTTTTCTCTATATCGTGAATCAGTTCATCATATAATCATAAGTTCAGTCTCTGATGTCTCATTTATCTCTCTCTTATGAATCAGTTCATCATATAAACATGAGTTCAGCCTCTGGCGTCTCATTTCTCTCTCTATCGTGAATCAATTCATCATATAATCATGAGTTCAGCGTCTGGTGTCTCATTTCTCTCTCTCATGAATCAGTTCATCATATAAACATGAGTTCAGCCTCTGGCGTCTCATTTCTCTCTCTATCGTGAATCAATTCATCATATAATCATGAGTTCAGCCTCTGGTGTCTCATTTCTCTCTCTCATGAATCAGTTCATCATATAAACATGAGTTCAGTCTCTGTTGTCTCATTTTTCTCTATATCGTGAATCAGTTCATCATATAATCATAAGTTCAGTCTCTGATGTCTCATTTATCTCTCTCTTATGAATCAGTTCATCATATAAACATGAGTTCAGCCTCTGGCGTCTCATTTCTCTCTCTATCGTGAATCAATTCATCATATAATCATGAGTTCAGCCTCTGGTGTCTCATTTCTCTCTCTCATGAATCAGTTCATCATATAAACATGAGTTCAGTCTCTGGTGTCTCATTTTTCTCTCTATCGTGAATCAGTTCATCATATAATCATAAGTTCAGTCTCTGGTGTCTCATTCCTCTCTCTATCGTGAATCAGTTTATCATATAATCATGAGTTCAGCCTCTGGCGTCTCATTTCTCTCTCTCTCATGAATCAGTTCATCATATAAACATGAGTTCAGCCTCTGGCGTCTCATTTATCTCTCCCTCATGAATCAGTTCATCATATAAACATGAGTTCAGTCTCTGGCGTCTCATTTATCTCTCTCTCATGAATCAGTTCATCATATAAACATGAGTTCAGCATCTGGCGTCTCATTTATCTCTCTCTCATGAATCAGTTCATCATATAAACATGAGTTCAGCCTCTGGCGTCTCATTTATCTCTCTCTCATGAATCAGTTCATCATATAAACATGAGTTCAGCCTCTGGCGTCTCATTTATCTCTCTCTCATGAATCAGTTCATCATATAAACATGAGTTCAGCCTCTGGCGTCTCATTTATCTCTCTCTCATGAATCAGTTCATCATATAATCATGAGTTCAGTCTCTGGCGTCTCAGTTCTCTCTCTCATGAATCAGTTCATCATATAAACGTGAGTTCAGCCTCTGGCGTCTCATTTATCTCTCTCTCATGAATCAGTTCATCATATAAACATGAGTTCAGTCTCTGGTGTCTCATTTCTCTCTATCATGAATCAGTTCATCATATAAACATGAGTTCAGCCTCTGGCGTCTCATTTATCTCTCTCTCATGAATCAGTTCATCATATAATCATGAGTTCAATCTCTGGTGTCTCATTTCTCTCTCTCATGAATCAGTTCATCATATAAACATGAGTTCAGTCTCTGGTGTCTCATTTCTCTCTATCGTGAATCAGTTTATCATATAATCATGAGTTCAGTCTCTGGTGTCTCATTTCTCTCTCTATCGTGAATCAGTTCATCATATAAACATGAGTTCAGTCTCTGGCGTCTCATTTCTCTCTCTATCGTGAATCAGTTCATCATATAATCATGAGTTCAGTCTCTGGCGTCTCATTTCTCTTCCTCTATCGTGAATCAGTTCATCATATAATCATGAGTTCAGTCTCTGACGTCTCATTTCTCTCTCTATCATGAATCAGATCATCATATAATCATGAGTTCAGTCTCTGGTGTCTCATTTCTCTCTCTCATGAATCAGTTCATCATATAATCATGAGTTCAGTCTCTGGTGTCTCATTTCTCTCTATCATGAATCAGTTCATCATATAAATATGAGTTCAGTCTCTGGCGTGTCATTTCTCTCTCTATCGTGAATCAGTTCATCATATAATCACGAGTTCAGTCTCTGGTGTCTCATTTTTCTCTCTCATGAATCAGTTCATCATATAATCATGAGTTCAGTCTCTGGTGTCTCATTTCTCTCTATCATGAATCAGTTCATCATATAAATATGAGTTCAGTCTCTGGCGTGTCATTTATCTCTCTATCGTGAATCAGTTCATCATATAATCACGAGTTCAGTCTCTGGTGTCTCATTTTTCTCTCTCATGAATCAGTTCATCATATAAACATGAGTTCAGTCTCTGGCGTGTCATTTCTCTCTCTATCGTGAATCAGTTCATCATATAAATATGAGTTCAGTCTCTGGCGTGTCATTTCTCTCTCTATCATGAATCAGTTCATCATATAAATATGAGTTCAGTCTCTGGCGTGTCATTTCTCTCTCTATCGTGAATCAGTTCATCATATAATCATGAGTTCAGTCTCTGGTGTCTCATTTCTCTCTCTCATGAATCAGTTCATCATATAAACATGAGTTCAGTCTCTGTTGTCTCATTTTTCTCTATATCGTGAATCAGTTCATCATATAATCATAAGTTCAGTCTCTGATGTCTCATTTATCTCTCTCTTATGAATCAGTTCATCATATAAACATGAGTTCAGCCTCTGGCGTCTCATTTCTCTCTCTATCGTGAATCAATTCATCATATAATCATGAGTTCAGCCTCTGGTGTCTCATTTCTCTCTCTCATGAATCAGTTCATCAAATAAACATGAGTTCAGTCTCTGGTGTCTCATTTTTCTCTCTATCGTGAATCAGTTCATCATATAATCATAAGTTCAGTCTCTGGTGTCTCATTCCTCTCTCTATCGTGAATCAGTTTATCATATAATCATGAGTTCAGCCTCTGGCGTCTCATTTCTCTCTCTCTCATGAATCAGTTCATCATATAAACATGAGTTCAGCCTCTGGCGTCTCATTTATCTCTCCCTCATGAATCAGTTCATCATATAAACATGAGTTCAGTCTCTGGCGTCTCATTTATCTCTCTCTCATGAATCAGTTCATCATATAAACATGAGTTCAGCATCTGGCGTCTCATTTATCTCTCTCTCATGAATCAGTTCATCATATAAACATGAGTTCAGCCTCTGGCGTCTCAATTATCTCTCTCTCATGAATCAGTTCATCATATAAACATGAGTTCAGCCTCTGGCGTCTCATTTATCTCTCTCTCATGAATCAGTTCATCATATAAACATGAGTTCAGCCTCTGGCGTCTCATTTATCTCTCTCTCATGAATCAGTTCATCATATAATCATGAGTTCAGTCTCTGGCGTCTCAGTTCTCTCTCTCATGAATCAGTTCATCATATAAACGTGAGTTCAGCCTCTGGCGTCTCATTTATCTCTCTCTCATGAATCAGTTCATCATATAAACATGAGTTCAGTCTCTGGTGTCTCATTTCTCTCTATCATGAATCAGTTCATCATATAAACATGAGTTCAGCCTCTGGCGTCTCATTTATCTCTCTCTCATGAATCAGTTCATCATATAATCATGAGTTCAATCTCTGGCGTCTCATTTCTCTCTCTCATGAATCAGTTCATCATATAAACGTGAGTTCAGCCTCTGGCGTCTCATTTATCTCTCTCTCATGAATCAGTTCATCATATAAACATGAGTTCAGTCTCTGGTGTCTCATTTCTCTCTATCGTGAATCAGTTTATCATATAATCATGAGTTCAGTCTCTGGTGTCTCATTTCTCTCTCTATCGTGAATCAGTTCATCATATAAACATGAGTTCAGTCTCTGGCGTCTCATTTCTCTCTCTATCGTGAATCAGTTCATCATATAATCATGAGTTCAGTCTCTGGTGTCTCATTTCTCTTCCTCTATCGTGAATCAGTTCATCATATAATCATGAGTTCAGTCTCTGACGTCTCATTTCTCTCTCTATAATGAATCAGATCATCATATAATCATGAGTTCAGTCTCTGGTGTCTCATTTCTCTCTCTCATGAATCAGTTCATCATATAATCATGAGTTCAGTCTCTGGTGTCTCATTTCTCTCTATCATGAATCAGTTCATCATATAAATATGAGTTCAGTCTCTGGCGTGTCATTTCTCTCTCTATCGTGAATCAGTTCATCATATAATCACGAGTTCAGTCTCTGACGTCTCATTTCTCTCTCTCATGAATCAGTTCATCATATAATCATGAGTTCAGTCTCTGGTGTCTCATTTCTCTCTATCATGAATCAGTTCATCATATAAATATGAGTTCAGTCTCTGGCGTGTCATTTCTCTCTCTCATGAATCAGTTCATCATATAATCATGAGTTCAGTCTCTGGTGTCTCATTTCTCTCTATCATGAATCAGTTCATCATATAAACATGAGTTCAGTCTCTGGCGTGTCATTTCTCTTCCTCTATCGTGAATCAGTTCATCATATAAACATGAGTTCAGTCTCTGGCGTCTCATTTCTCTTCCTCTATCGTGAATCAGTTCATCATATAATCATGAGTTCAGTCTCTGACGTCTCATTTCTCTCTCTATAATGAATCAGATCATCATATAATCATGAGTTCAGTCTCTGGTGTCTCATTTCTCTCTCTCATGAATCAGTTCATCATATAAATATGAGTTCAGTCTCTGGCGTGTCATTTCTCTCTCTATCGTGAATCAGTTCATCATATAATCACGAGTTCAGTCTCTGGTGTCTCATTTCTCTCTCTCATGAATCAGTTCATCATATAATCATGAGTTCAGTCTCTGGTGTCTCATTTCTCTCTATCATGAATCAGTTCATCATATAAATATGAGTTCAGTCTCTGGCGTGTCATTTCTCTCTCTCATGAATCAGTTCATCATATAATCATGAGTTCAGTCTCTGGTGTCTCATTTCTCTCTATCATGAATCAGTTCATCATATAAACATGAGTTCAGTCTCTGGCGTGTCATTTCTCTCTCTATCGTGAATCAGTTCATCATATAAATATGAGTTCAGTCTCTGGCGTGTCATTTCTCTCTCTATCATGAATCAGTTCATCATATAAATATGAGTTCAGTCTCTGGCGTGTCATTTCTCTCTCTATCGTGAATCAGTTCATCATATAATCATGAGTTCAGCCTCTGGTGTCTCATTTCTCTCTCTCATGAATCAGTTCATCATATAAACATGAGTTCAGTCTCTGTTGTCTCATTTTTCTCTATATCGTGAATCAGTTCATCATATAGTCATAAGTTCAGTCTCTGATGTCTCATTTATCTCTCTCTTATGAATCAGTTCATCATATAAACATGAGTTCAGCCTCTGGCGTCTCATTTCTCTCTCTATCGTGAATCAATTCATCATATAATCATGAGTTCAGCCTCTGGTGTCTCATTTCTCTCTCTCATGAATCAGTTCATCATATAAACATGAGTTCAGTCTCTGGTGTCTCATTTTTCTCTCTATCGTGAATCAGTTCATCATATAATCATAAGTTCAGTCTCTGGTGTCTCATTCCTCTCTCTATCGTGAATCAGTTTATCATATAATCATGAGTTCAGTCTCTGGTGTCTCATTTCTCTCTCTATCGTGAATCAGTTCATCATATAATCATGAGTTCAGTCTCTGGCGTCTCATTTCTCTCTCGATCATGAATCAGTTCATCATATAATCATGAGTTCAGTCTCTGGCGTCTCATTTCTCTCTCTATCATGAATCAGATCATCATATAATCATGAGTTCAGTCTCTGGCGTCTCATTTCTCTGTCTATCATGAATCAGTTCATCATACAATCATGAGTTCAGTCTCTGGTGTCTCATTCCTCTCTCTATCGTGAATCAGTTCATCATATAAACATGAGTTCAGTCTCTGGTGTCTCATTTTTCTCTCTATCGTGAATCAGTTCATCATATAATCATAAGATCAGTCTCTTGTGTCTCATTCCTCTCTCTATCGTGAATCAGTTCATCATATAAACATGAGTTCAGTCTCTGGCGTCTCATTTCTCTTCCTCTATCATGAATCAGTTCATCATATAAACATGAGTTCAGTGTCTGGCGTCTCATTTCTCTCTCTATCGTGAATCAGTTCATCATATAATCATGAGTTCAGCCTCTGGTGTCTCATTTCTCTCTCTCATGAATCAGTTCATCATATAAACATGAGTTCAGTCTCTGGTGTCTCATTTCTCTCTCTCATGAATCAGTTCATCATATAAACATGAGTTCAGTCTCTGGTGTCTCATTTTGCTCTCTATCGTGAATCAGTTCATCATATAATCATAAATTCAGTCTCTGGTGTCTCATTCCTCTCTCTATCGTGAATCAGTTTATCATATAATCATGAGTTCAGTCTCTGGTGTCTCATTTCTCTCTCTATCGTGAATCAGTTCATCATATAAACATGAGTTCAGTCTCTGGTGTCTCATTTCTCTCTCTATCGTGAATCAGTTTTTCATATAATCATATCAGTCTCTGGCGTCTCATTTCTCTGTCTATCGTGAATCAGTTCATCATATAATCATGAGTTCAGTCTATGGCGTCTCATTTATCTCTCTCTCATGAATCAGTTCATCATATAAACATGAGTTCAGCCTCTGGCGTCTCATATCTCTCTCTATCGTGAATCAGTTCATCATATAATCATGAGTTCAGCCTCTGGTGTCTCATTTCTCTCTCTCATGAATCAGTTCATCATATAAACATGAGTTCAGTCTCTGGTGTCTCATTTTTCTCTATATCGTGAATCAGTTCATCATATAATCATAAGTTCAGTCTCTGATGTCTCATTTATCTCTCTCTTATGAATCAGTTCATCATATAAATATGAGTTCAGCCTCTGGCGTCTCATTTCTCTCTCTATCGTGAATCAATTCATCATATAATCATGAGTTCAGCCTCTGGTGTCTCATTTCTCTCTCTCATGAATCAGTTCATCATATAAACATGAGTTCAGTCTCTGGTGTCTCATTTTGCTCTCTATCGTGAATCAGTTCATCATATAATCATAAGTTCAGTCTCTGGTGTCTCATTCCTCTCTCTATCGTGAATCAGTTTATCATATAATCATGAGTTCAGCCTCTGGCGTCTCATTTCTCTCTCTCTCATGAATCAGTTCATCATATAAACATGAGTTCAGCCTCTGGCGTCTCATTTATCTCTCCCTCATGAATCAGTTCATCATATAAACATGAGTTCAGTCTCTGGCGTCTCATTTATCTCTCTCTCATGAATCAGTTCATCATATAAACATGAGTTCAGCATCTGGCGTCTCATTTATCTCTCTCTCATGAATCAGTTCATCATATAAACATGAGTTCAGCCTCTGGCGTCTCATTTATCTCTCTCTCATGAATCAGTTCATCATATAAACATGAGTTCAGCCTCTGGCGTCTCATTTATCTCTCTCTCATGAATCAGTTCATCATATAAACATGAGTTCAGCCTCTGGCGTCTCATTTATCTCTCTCTCATGAATCAGTTCATCATATAATCATGAGTTCAGTCTCTGGCGTCTCAGTTCTCTCTCTCATGAATCAGTTCATCATATAAACGTGAGTTCAGCCTCTGGCGTCTCATTTATCTCTCTCTCATGAATCAGTTCATCATATAAACATGAGTTCAGTCTCTGGTGTCTCATTTCTCTCTATCATGAATCAGTTCATCATATAAACATGAGTTCAGCCTCTGGCGTCTCATTTATCTCTCTCTCATGAATCAGTTCATCATATAATCATGAGTTCAATCTCTGGTGTCTCATTTCTCTCTCTCATGAATCAGTTCATCATATAAACATGAGTTCAGTCTCTGGTGTCTCATTTCTCTCTATCGTGAATCAGTTTATCATATAATCATGAGTTCAGTCTCTGGTGTCTCATTTCTCTCTCTATCGTGAATCAGTTCATCATATAAACATGAGTTCAGTCTCTGGCGTCTCATTTCTCTCTCTATCGTGAATCAGTTCATCATATAATCATGAGTTCAGTCTCTGGCGTCTCATTTCTCTTCCTCTATCGTGAATCAGTTCATCATATAATCATGAGTTCAGTCTCTGACGTCTCATTTCTCTCTCTATCATGAATCAGATCATCATATAATCATGAGTTCAGTCTCTGGTGTCTCATTTCTCTCTCTCATGAATCAGTTCATCATATAATCATGAGTTCAGTCTCTGGTGTCTCATTTCTCTCTATCATGAATCAGTTCATCATATAAATATGAGTTCAGTCTCTGGCGTGTCATTTCTCTCTCTATCGTGAATCAGTTCATCATATAATCACGAGTTCAGTCTCTGGTGTCTCATTTTTCTCTCTCATGAATCAGTTCATCATATAATCATGAGTTCAGTCTCTGGTGTCTCATTTCTCTCTATCATGAATCAGTTCATCATATAAATATGAGTTCAGTCTCTGGCGTGTCATTTATCTCTCTATCATGAATCAGTTCATCATATAAACATGAGTTCAGTCTCTGGCGTGTCATTTCTCTCTCTATCGTGAATCAGTTCATCATATAAATATGAGTTCAGTCTCTGGCGTGTCATTTCTCTCTCTATCATGAATCAGTTCATCATATAAATATGAGTTCAGTCTCTGGCGTGTCATTTCTCTCTCTATCGTGAATCAGTTCATCATATAATCATGAGTTCAGCCTCTGGTGTCTCATTTCTCTCTCTCATGAATCAGTTCATCATATAAACATGAGTTCAGTCTCTGTTGTCTCATTTTTCTCTATATCGTGAATCAGTTCATCATATAATCATAAGTTCAGTCTCTGATGTCTCATTTATCTCTCTCTTATGAATCAGTTCATCATATAAACATGAGTTCAGCCTCTGGCGTCTCATTTCTCTCTCTATCGTGAATCAATTCATCATATAATCATGAGTTCAGCCTCTGGTGTCTCATTTCTCTCTCTCATGAATCAGTTCATCAAATAAACATGAGTTCAGTCTCTGGTGTCTCATTTTTCTCTCTATCGTGAATCAGTTCATCATATAATCATAAGTTCAGTCTCTGGTGTCTCATTCCTCTCTCTATCGTGAATCAGTTTATCATATAATCATGAGTTCAGCCTCTGGCGTCTCATTTCTCTCTCTCTCATGAATCAGTTCATCATATAAACATGAGTTCAGCCTCTGGCGTCTCATTTATCTCTCCCTCATGAATCAGTTCATCATATAAACATGAGTTCAGTCTCTGGCGTCTCATTTATCTCTCTCTCATGAATCAGTTCATCATATAAACATGAGTTCAGCATCTGGCGTCTCATTTATCTCTCTCTCATGAATCAGTTCATCATATAAACATGAGTTCAGCCTCTGGCGTCTCAATTATCTCTCTCTCATGAATCAGTTCATCATATAAACATGAGTTCAGCCTCTGGCGTCTCATTTATCTCTCTCTCATGAATCAGTTCATCATATAAACATGAGTTCAGCCTCTGGCGTCTCATTTATCTCTCTCTCATGAATCAGTTCATCATATAATCATGAGTTCAGTCTCTGGCGTCTCAGTTCTCTCTCTCATGAATCAGTTCATCATATAAACGTGAGTTCAGCCTCTGGCGTCTCATTTATCTCTCTCTCATGAATCAGTTCATCATATAAACATGAGTTCAGTCTCTGGTGTCTCATTTCTCTCTATCATGAATCAGTTCATCATATAAACATGAGTTCAGCCTCTGGCGTCTCATTTATCTCTCTCTCATGAATCAGTTCATCATATAATCATGAGTTCAATCTCTGGCGTCTCATTTCTCTCTCTCATGAATCAGTTCATCATATAAACGTGAGTTCAGCCTCTGGCGTCTCATTTATCTCTCTCTCATGAATCAGTTCATCATATAAACATGAGTTCAGTCTCTGGTGTCTCATTTCTCTCTATCGTGAATCAGTTTATCATATAATCATGAGTTCAGTCTCTGGTGTCTCATTTCTCTCTCTATCGTGAATCAGTTCATCATATAAACATGAGTTCAGTCTCTGGCGTCTCATTTCTCTCTCTATCGTGAATCAGTTCATCATATAATCATGAGTTCAGTCTCTGGTGTCTCATTTCTCTTCCTCTATCGTGAATCAGTTCATCATATAATCATGAGTTCAGTCTCTGACGTCTCATTTCTCTCTCTATAATGAATCAGATCATCATATAATCATGAGTTCAGTCTCTGGTGTCTCATTTCTCTCTCTCATGAATCAGTTCATCATATAATCATGAGTTCAGTCTCTGGTGTCTCATTTCTCTATCATGAATCAGTTCATCATATAAATATGAGTTCAGTCTCTGGCGTGTCATTTCTCTCTCTATCGTGAATCAGTTCATCATATAATCACGAGTTCAGTCTCTGGTGTCTCATTTCTCTCTCTCATGAATCAGTTCATCATATAATCATGAGTTCAGTCTCTGGTGTCTCATTTCTCTCTATCATGAATCAGTTCATCATATAAATATGAGTTCAGTCTCTGGCGTGTCATTTCTCTCTCTCATGAATCAGTTCATCATATAATCATGAGTTCAGTCTCTGGTGTCTCATTTCTCTCTATCATGAATCAGTTCATCATATAAACATGAGTTCAGTCTCTGGCGTGTCATTTCTCTTCCTCTATCGTGAATCAGTTCATCATATAAACATGAGTTCAGTCTCTGGCGTCTCATTTCTCTTCCTCTATCGTGAATCAGTTCATCATATAATCATGAGTTCAGTCTCTGACGTTTCATTTCTCTCTCTATAATGAATCAGATCATCATATAATCATGAGTTCAGTCTCTGGTGTCTCATTTCTCTCTCTCATGAATCAGTTCATCATATAATCATGAGTTCAGTCTCTGGTGTCTCATTTCTCTCTATCATGAATCAGTTCATCATATAAATATGAGTTCAGTCTCTGGCGTGTCATTTCTCTCTCTATCGTGAATCAGTTCATCATATAATCACGAGTTCAGTCTCTGGTGTCTCATTTCTCTCTCTCATGAATCAGTTCATCATATAATCATGAGTTCAGTCTCTGGTGTCTCATTTCTCTCTATCATGAATCAGTTCATCATATAAATATGAGTTCAGTCTCTGGCGTGTCATTTCTCTCTCTCATGAATCAGTTCATCATATAATCATGAGTTCAGTCTCTGGTGTCTCATTTCTCTCTATCATGAATCAGTTCATCATATAAACATGAGTTCAGTCTCTGGCGTGTCATTTCTCTCTCTATCGTGAATCAGTTCATCATATAAATATGAGTTCAGTCTCTGGCGTGTCATTTCTCTCTCTATCATGAATCAGTTCATCATATAAATATGAGTTCAGTCTCTGGCGTGTCATTTCTCTCTCTCTACCGGAATCAGTTCATCATATAATCATGAGTTCAGCCTCTGGTGTCTCATTTCTCTCTCTCATGAATCAGTTCATCATATAAACATGAGTTCAGTCTCTGTTGTCTCATTTTTCTCTATATCGTGAATCAGTTCATCATATAGTCATAAGTTCAGTCTCTGATGTCTCATTTATCTCTCTCTTATGAATCAGTTCATCATATAAACATGAGTTCAGCCTCTGGCGTCTCATTTCTCTCTCTATCGTGAATCAATTCATCATATAATCATGAGTTCAGCCTCTGGTGTCTCATTTCTCTCTCTCATGAATCAGTTCATCATATAAACATGAGTTCAGTCTCTGGTGTCTCATTTTTCTCTCTATCGTGAATCAGTTCATCATATAATCATAAGTTCAGTCTCTGGTGTCTCATTCCTCTCTCTATCGTGAATCAGTTTATCATATAATCATGAGTTCAGTCTCTGGTGTCTCATTTCTCTCTCTATCGTGAATCAGTTCATCATATAATCATGAGTTCAGTCTCTGGCGTCTCATTTCTCTCTCGATCATGAATCAGTTCATCATATAATCATGAGTTCAGTCTCTGGCGTCTCATTTCTCTCTCTATCATGAATCAGATCATCATATAATCATGAGTTCAGTCTCTGGCGTCTCATTTCTCTGTCTATCATGAATCAGTTCATCATACAATCATGAGTTCAGTCTCTGGTGTCTCATTCCTCTCTCTATCGTGAATCAGTTCATCATATAAACATGAGTTCAGTCTCTGGTGTCTCATTTTTCTCTCTATCGTGAATCAGTTCATCATATAATCATAAGATCAGTCTCTTGTGTCTCATTCCTCTCTCTATCGTGAATCAGTTCATCATATAAACATGAGTTCAGTCTCTGGCGTCTCATTTCTCTTCCTCTATCATGAATCAGTTCATCATATAAACATGAGTTCAGTGTCTGGCGTCTCATTTCTCTCTCTATCGTGAATCAGTTCATCATATAATCATGAGTTCAGCCTCTGGTGTCTCATTTCTCTCTCTCATGAATCAGTTCATCATATAAACATGAGTTCAGTCTCTGGTGTCTCATTTCTCTCTCTCATGAATCAGTTCATCATATAAACATGAGTTCAGTCTCTGGTGTCTCATTTTGCTCTCTATCGTGAATCAGTTCATCATATAATCATAAATTCAGTCTCTGGTGTCTCATTCCTCTCTCTATCGTGAATCAGTTTATCATATAATCATGAGTTCAGTCTCTGGTGTCTCATTTCTCTCTCTATCGTGAATCAGTTCATCATATAAACATGAGTTCAGTCTCTGGTGTCTCATTTCTCTCTCTATCGTGAATCAGTTTTTCATATAATCATATCAGTCTCTGGCGTCTCATTTCTCTGTCTATCGTGAATCAGTTCATCATATAATCATGAGTTCAGTCTATGGCGTCTCATTTATCTCTCTCTCATGAATCAGTTCATCATATAAACATGAGTTCAGCCTCTGGCGTCTCATATCTCTCTCTATCGTGAATCAGTTCATCATATAATCATGAGTTCAGCCTCTGGTGTCTCATTTCTCTCTCTCATGAATCAGTTCATCATATAAACATGAGTTCAGTCTCTGGTGTCTCATTTTTCTCTATATCGTGAATCAGTTCATCATATAATCATAAGTTCAGTCTCTGATGTCTCATTTATCTCTCTCTTATGAATCAGTTCATCATATAAATATGAGTTCAGCCTCTGGCGTCTCATTTCTCTCTCTATCGTGAATCAATTCATCATATAATCATGAGTTCAGCCACTGGTGTCTCATTTCTCTCTCTCATGAATCAGTTCATCATATAAACATGAGTTCAGTCTCTGGTGTCTCATTTTGCTCTCTATCGTGAATCAGTTCATCATATAATCATAAGTTCAGTCTCTGGTGTCTCATTCCTCTCTCTATCGTGAATCAGTTTATCATATAATCATGAGTTCAGTCTCTGGTGTCTCATTTCTCTCTCTATCGTGAATCAGTTCATCATATAAACATGAGTTCAGTCTCTGGCGTCTCATTTGTCTCTCGATCATGAATCAGTTCATCATATAATCATGAGTTCAGTCTCTGGCGTCTCATTTCTCTCTCTATCATGAATCAGTTCATCATATAATCATGAGTTCAGTCTCTGGCGTCTCATTTCTCTGTCTATCATGAATCAGTTCATCATACAATCATGAGTTCAGTCTCTGGTGTCTCATTCCTCTCTCTATCGTGAATCAGTTCATCATATAAACATGAGTTCAGCCTCTGGCGTCTCATTTATCTCTCTCTCATGAATCAGTTCATCATATAATCATGAGTTCAGTCTCTTGCGTCTCATTTATCTCTCTCTCATGAATCAGTTCATCATATAAACATGAGTTCAGTCTCTGGCGTCTCATTTATCTCTCTCTCATGAATCATTTCATCATATAAACATGAGTTCAGCCTCTGGCGTCTCATTTCTCTCTCTATCGTGAATCAGTTCATCATATAAACATGAGTTCAGCCTCTGGCGTCTCATTTATCTCTCTCTCATGAATCAGTTCATCATATAAACATGAGTTCAGCCTCTGGCGTCTCATTTATCTCTCTCTCATGAATCAGTTCATCATATAAACATGAGTTCAGCCTCTGGCGTCTCATTTCTCTCTCTATCGTGAATCAGTTCATCATATAAACATGAGTTCAGTCTCTGGCGTCTCATTTATCTCTCTCTCATGAATCAGTTCATCATATAAACATGAGTTCAGCCTCTGGCGTCTCATTTATCTCTCTCTCATGAATCAGTTCATCATATAAACATGAGTTCAGTCTCTGGCGTCTCATTTATCTCTCTCTCATGAATCAGTTCATCATATAAACGTGAGTTCAGCCTCTGGCGTCTCATTTATCTCTCTCTCATGAATCAGTTCATCATATAATCATGAGTTCAGCCTCTGGCGTCTCATTTATCTCTCTATCGTGAATCAGTTCATCATATAAACATGAGTTCAGTCTCTGGTGTCTCATTTTTATCTATATCGTGAATCAGTTCATCATATAATCATAAGTTCAGTCTCTGATGTCTCATTTATCTCTCTCTTATGAATCCGTTCATCATATAAACATGAGTTCAGCCTCTGGCGTCTCATTTCTCTCTCTATCGTGAATCAATTCATCATATAATCATGAATTCAGCCTCTGGTGTCTAATTTCTCTCTCTCATGAATCAGTTCATCATATAAACATGAGATCAGTCTCTGGTGTCTCATTTTTCTCTCTATCGTGAATCAGTTCATCATATAATCATAAGTTCAGTCTCTGGCGTCTCATTTCTCTCTCTATCGTGAATCCGTTCATCATATAAACATGAGTTCAGCCTCTGGCGTCTCATTTCTCTCTCTATCGTGAATCAATTCATCATATAATCATGAGTTCAGCCTCTGGTGTCTCATTTCTCTCTCTCATGAATCAGTTCATCATATAAACATGAGATCAGTCTCTGGTGTCTCATTTTTCTCTCTATCGTGAATCAGTTCATCATATAATCATGAGTTCAGTCTCTGGCGTCTCATTTATCTCTCTCTCATGAATCAGTTCATCATATAAACATGAGTTCAGCCTTTGGTGTCTCTTTTCTCTCTCTCATGAATCAGTTCATCATATAATCATGAGTTCAGTCTCTGGTGTCTCATTTTTCTCTCTATCGTGAATCATTTCATCATATAATCATAAGTTCAGTCTCTGGTGTCTCATTTATCTCTCTCTTATGAATCAGTTCATCATATAAACATGAGTTCAGCATCTGGCGTCTCATTTATCTCTCTCTCATGAATCAGTTCATCATATAAACATGAGTTCAGCCTCTGGCGTCTCATTTATCTCTCTCTCATGAATCAGTTCATCATATAATAATGAGTTCAGTCTCTGGCGTCTCAGTTCTCTCTCTCATGAATCAGTTCATCATATAAACGTGAGTTCAGCCTCTGGCGTCTCATTTATCTCTCTCTCATGAATCAGTTCATCATATAAACATGAGTTCAGTCTCTGGTGTCTCATTTCTCTCTATCATGAATCAGTTCATCATATAAACATGAGTTCAGCCTCTGGCGTCTCATTTATCTCTCTCTCATGAATCAGTTCATCATATAATCATGAGTTCAGTCTCTGGTGTCTCATTTCTCTCTATCATGAATCAGTTCATCATATAAACATGAGTTCAGTCTCTGGCGTGTCATTTCTCTCTCTATCGTGAATCAGTTCATCATATAAATATGAGTTCAGTCTCTGGCGTGTCATTTCTCTCTCTATCATGAATCAGTTCATCATATAAATATGAGTTCAGTCTCTGGCGTGTCATTTCTCTCTCTATCGTGAATCAGTTCATCATATAATCATGAGTTCAGTCTCTGGTGTCTCATTTCTCTCTCTATCATGAATCAGTTCATCATATAAACATGAGTTCAGTCTCTGGTGTCTCATTTCTCTCTATCATGAATCAGTTCATCATATAAATATGAGTTCAGTCTCTGGCGTCTCATTTCTCTCTCTATCATGAATCAGTTCATCATATAAACATGAGTTCAGTCTCTGGCGTCTCATTTATCTCTCTCTCATGAATCAGTTCATCATATAAACATGAGTTCAGCCTCTGGCGTCTCATTCATCTCTCTCTCATGAATCAGTTCATCATATAATCATGAGTTCAGTCTCTGGCGTCTCATTTATCTCTCTCTCATGAATCAGTTCATCATATAAACATGAGTTCAGTCTCTGGCGTCTCATTTATCTCTCTCTCATGAATCAGTTCATCATATAAACATGAGTTCAGCCTCTGGCGTCTCATTTCTCTCTCTATCGTGAATCAGTTCATCATATAAACATGAGTTCAGCCTCTGGCGTCTCATTTATCTCTCTCTCATGAATCAGTTCATCATATAAACATGAGTTCAGCCTCTGGCGTCTCATTTATCTCTCTCTCATGAATCAGTTCATCATATAAACATGAGTTCAGCCTCTGGCGTCTCATTTATCTCTCTCTCATGAATCAGTTCATCATATAAACATGAGTTCAGTCTCTGGCGTCTCATTTCTCTCTCTATCGTGAATCAGTTCATCATATAAACATGAGTTCAGTCTCTGGCGTCTCATTTATCTCTCTCTCATGAATCAGTTCATCATATAAACATGAGTTCAGTCTCTGGCGTCTCATTTATCTCTCTCTCATGAATCAGTTCATCATATAAACATGAGTTCAGCCTCTGGCGTCTCATTTATCTCTCTCTCATGAATCAGTTCATCATATAAACATGAGTTCAGCCTCTGGCGTCTCATTTCTCTCTCTCTCATGAATCAGTTCATCATATAAACATGAGTTCAGCCTCTGGCGTCTCATTTATCTCTCTCTCATGAATCAGTTCATCATATAATCATGAGTTCAGCCTCTGGCGTCTCATTTATCTCTCTCTCATGAATCAGTTCATCATATAATCATGAGTTCAGTCTCTGGCGTCTCATTTATCTCTCTCTCATGAATCAGTTCATCATATAAACATGAGTTCAGCCTCTGGCGTCTCATTTCTCTCTCTATCGTGAATCAGTTCATCATATAATCATGAGTTCAGCCTCTGGTGTCTCATTTCTCTCTCTCATGAATCAGTTCATCATATAAACATGAGTTCAGTCTCTGGTGTCTCATTTTTCTCTATATCGTGAATCAGTTCATCATATAATCATAAGTTCAGTCTCTGATGTCTCATTTATCTCTCTCTTATGAATCAGTTCATCATATAAACATGAGTTCAGCCTCTGGCGTCTCATTTATCTCTCCCTCATGAATCAGTTCATCATATAAACATGAGTTCAGCCTCTGGCGTCTCATTTATCTCTCTCTCATGAATCATTTCATCATATAAACATGAGTTCAGCCTCTGGCGTCTCATTTATCTCTCTCTCATGAATCAGTTCATCATATAAACATGAGTTCAGCCTCTGGCGTCTCATTTATCTCTCTCTCATGAATCAGTTCATCATATAAACATGAGTTCAGCCTCTGGCGTCTCATTTATCTCTCTCTCATGAATCATTTCATCATATAAACATGAGTTCAGTCTCTGGCGTCTCATTTATCTCTCTCTCATGAATCAGTTCATCATATAAACATGAGTTCAGCCTCTGGCGTCTCATTTATCTCTCTCTCATGAATCAGTTCATCATATAATCATGAGTTCAGTCTCTGGCGTCTCATTTATCTCTCTCTCATGAATCAGTTCATCATATAATCATGAGTTCAGTCTCTGGCGTCTCATTTATCTCTCTCTCATGAATCATTTCATCATATAAACATGAGTTCAGTCTCTGGCGTCTCATTTATCTCTCTCTCATGAATCATTTCATCATATAAACATGAGTTCAGTCTCTGGCGTCTCATTTATCTCTCTCTCATGAATCAGTTCATCATATAAACATGAGTTCAGCCTCTGGCGTCTCATTTATCTCTCTCTCATGAATCAGTTCATCATATAATCATGAGTTCAGTCTCTGGCGTCTCATTTATCTCTCTCTCATGAATCAGTTCATCATATAAACATGAGTTCAGTCTCTGGCGTCTCATTTATCTCTCTCTCATGAATCAGTTCATCATATAAACATGAGTTCAGCCTCTGGCGTCTCATTTATCTCTCTCTCATGAATCAGTTCATCATATAAACATGAGTTCAGCCTCTGGCGTCTCATTTATCTCTCTCTCATGAATCAGTTCATCATATAAACATGAGTTCAGCCTCTGGCGTCTCATTTATCTCTCTCTCATGAATCCGTTCATCATATAAACATGAGTTCAGCCTCTGGCGTCTCATTTATCTCTCTCTCATGAATCAGTTCATCATATAATCATGAGTTCAGTCTCTGGCGTCTCATTTATCTCTCTCTCATGAATCAGTTCATCATATAAACATGAGTTCAGTCTCTGGCGTCTCATTTATCTCTCTCTCATGAATCCGTTCATCATATAAACATGAGTTCAGCCTCTGGCGTCTCATTTATCTCTCTCTCATGAATCAGTTCATCATATAAACATGAGTTCAGCCTCTGGCGTCTCATTTATCTCTCTCTCATGAATCAGTTCATCATATAAACATGAGTTCAGCCTCTGGCGTCTCATTTATCTCTCTCTCATGAATCCGTTCATCATATAAACATGAGTTCAGCCTCTGGCGTCTCATTTATCTCTCTCTCATGAATCAGTTCATCATATAAACATGAGTTCAGCCTCTGGCGTCTCATTTATCTCTCCCTCATGAATCAGTTCATCATATAAACATGAGTTCAGTCTCTGGCGTCTCATTTATCTCTCTCTCATGAATCAGTTCATCATATAAACATGAGTTCAGCATCTGGCGTCTCATTTATCTCTCTCTCATGAATCAGTTCATCATATAAACATGAGTTCAGCCTCTGGCGTCTCATTTATCTCTCTCTCATGAATCAGTTCATCATATAAACATGAGTTCAGCCTCTGGCGTCTCATTTATCTCTCTCTCATGAATCAGTTCATCATATAAACATGAGTTCAGCCTCTGGCGTCTCATTTATCTCTCTCTCATGAATCAGTTCATCATATAATCATGAGTTCAGTCTCTGGCGTCTCAGTTCTCTCTCTCATGAATCAGTTCATCATATAAACGTGAGTTCAGCCTCTGGCGTCTCATTTATCTCTCTCTCATGAATCAGTTCATCATATAAACATGAGTTCAGTCTCTGGTGTCTCATTTCTCTCTATCATGAATCAGTTCATCATATAAACATGAGTTCAGCCTCTGGCGTCTCATTTATCTCTCTCTCATGAATCAGTTCATCATATAATCATGAGTTCAATCTCTGGCGTCTCATTTCTCTCTCTCATGAATCAGTTCATCATATAAACGTGAGTTCAGCCTCTGGCGTCTCATTTATCTCTCTCTCATGAATCAGTTCATCATATAAACATGAGTTCAGTCTCTGGTGTCTCATTTCTCTCTATCGTGAATCAGTTTATCATATAATCATGAGTTCAGTCTCTGGTGTCTCATTTCTCTCTCTATCGTGAATCAGTTCATCATATAAACATGAGTTCAGTCTCTGGCGTCTCATTTCTCTCTCTATCGTGAATCAGTTCATCATATAATCATGAGTTCAGTCTCTGGCGTCTCATTTCTCTTCCTCTATCGTGAATCAGTTCATCATATAATCATGAGTTCAGTCTCTGGTGTCTCATTTCTCTCTCTATCGTGAATCAGTTCATCATATAAACATGAGTTCAGTCTCTGGCGTCTCATTTCTCTCTCTATCGTGAATCAGTTCATCATATAATCATGAGTTCAGTCTCTGACGTCTCATTTCTCTCTCTATCATGAATCAGATCATCATATAATCATGAGTTCAGTCTCTGGTGTCTCATTTCTCTCTCTCATGAATCAGTTCATCATATAATCATGAGATCAGTCTCTGGTGTCTCATTTCTCTCTATCATGAATCAGTTCATCATATAAATATGAGTTCAGTCTCTGGCGTGTCATTTCTCTCTCTATCGTGAATCAGTTCATCATATAATCACGAGTTCAGTCTCTGGTGTCTCATTTCTCTCTCTCATGAATCAGTTCATCATATAATCATGAGTTCAGTCTCTGGTGTCTCATTTCTCTCTATCATGAATCAGTTCATCATATAAATATGAGTTCAGTCTCTGGCGTGTCATTTCTCTCTCTCATGAATCAGTTCATCATATAATCATGAGTTCAGTCTCTGGTGTCTCATTTCTCTCTATCATGAATCAGTTCATCATATAATCATGAGTTCAGTCTCTGGTGTCTCATTTCTCTCTATCATGAATCAGTTCATCATATAAATATGAGTTCAGTCTCTGGCGTGTCATTTCTCTCTCTCATGAATCAGTTCATCATATAATCATGAGTTCAGTCTCTGGTGTCTCATTTCTCTCTATCATGAATCAGTTCATCATATAAACATGAGTTCAGTCTCTGGCGTGTCATTTCTCTCTCTATCGTGAATCAGTTCATCATATAAATATGAGTTCAGTCTCTGGCGTGTCATTTCTCTCTCTATCGTGAATCAGTTCATCATATAATCATGAGTTCAGCCTCTGGTGTCTCATTTCTCTCTCTCATGAATCAGTTCATCATATAAACATGAGTTCAGTCTCTGTTGTCTCATTTTTCTCTATATCGTGAATCAGTTCATCATATAATCATAAGTTCAGTCTCTGATGTCTCATTTATCTCTCTCTTATGAATCAGTTCATCATATAAACATGAGTTCAGCCTCTGGCGTCTCATTTCTCTCTCTATCGTGAATCAATTCATCATATAATCATGAGTTCAGCCTCTGGTGTCTCATTTCTCTCTCTCATGAATCAGTTCATCATATAAACATGAGTTCAGTCTCTGGTGTCTCATTTTTCTCTCTATCGTGAATCAGTTCATCATATAATCATAAGTTCAGTCTCTGGTGTCTCATTCCTCTCTCTATCGTGAATCAGTTTATCATATAATCATGAGTTCAGCCTCTGGCGTCTCATTTCTCTCTCTCTCATGAATCAGTTCATCATATAATCATGAGTTCAGCCTCTGGCGTCTCATTTATCTCTCCCTCATGAATCAGTTCATCATATAAACATGAGTTCAGTCTCTGGCGTCTCATTTATCTCTCTCTCATGAATCAGTTCATCATATAAACATGAGTTCAGCATCTGGCGTCTCATTTATCTCTCTCTCATGAATCAGTTCATCATATAAACATGAGTTCAGTCTCTGGTGTCTCATTTCTCTCTATCATGAATCAGTTCATCATATAAACATGAGTTCAGCCTCTGGCGTCTCATTTATCTCTCTCTCATGAATCAGTTCATCATATAAACATGAGTTCAGCCTCTGGCGTCTCATTCATCTCTCTCTCATGAATCAGTTCATCATATAATCATGAGTTCAGTCTCTGGCGTCTCATTTATCTCTCTCTCATGAATCAGTTCATCATATAAACATGAGTTCAGTCTCTGGCGTCTCATTTATCTCTCTCTCATGAATCAGTTCATCATATAAACATGAGTTCAGCCTCTGGCGTCTCATTTCTCTCTCTATCGTGAATCAGTTCATCATATAAACATGAGTTCAGCCTCTGGCGTCTCATTTATCTCTCTCTCATGAATCAGTTCATCATATAAACATGAGTTCAGCCTCTGGCGTCTCATTTATCTCTCTCTCATGAATCAGTTCATCATATAAACATGAGTTCAGTCTCTGGCGTCTCATTTATCTCTCTCTCATGAATCAGTTCATCATATAAACATGAGTACAGTCTCTGGCGTCTCATTTATCTCTCTCTCATGAATCAGTTCATCATATAAACATGAGTTCAGCCTCTGGCGTCTCATTTATCTCTCTCTCATGAATCAGTTCATCATATAAACATGAGTTCAGTCTCTGGCGTCTCATTTATCTCTCTCTCATGAATCAGTTCATCATATAAACATGAGTTCAGCCTCTGGCGTCTCATTTATCTCTATATCGTGAATCAGTTCATCATATAAACATGAGTTCAGCCTCTGGCGTCTCATTTTTCTCTATATCGTGAATCAGTTCATCATATAATCATAAGTTCAGTCTCTGATGTCTCATTTATCTCTCTCTCATGAATCAGTTCATCATATAAACATGAGTTCAGCCTCTGGCGTCTCATTTATCTCTATATCGTGAATCAGTTCATCATATAAACATGAGTTCAGCCTCTGGCGTCTCATTTTTCTCTATATCGTGAATCAGTTCATCATATAAACATGAGTTCAGTCTCTGGCGTCTCATTTATCTCTCTCTCATGAATCAGTTCATCATATAAACATGAGTTCAGCCTCTGGCGTCTCATTTATCTCTCTCTCATGAATCAGTTCATCATATAAACATGAGTTCAGTCTCTGGCGTCTCATTTATCTCTCTCTCATGAATCAGTTCATCATATAAACATGAGTTCAGCCTCTGGCGTCTCATTTATCTCTCTCTCATGAATCAGTTCATCATATAAACATGAGTTCAGCCTCTGGCGTCTCATTTTTCTCTATATCGTGAATCAGTTCATCATATAATCATAAGTTCAGTCTCTGATGTCTCATTTATCTCTCTCTTATGAATCAGTTCATCATATAATCATGAGTTCAGCCTCTGGCGTCTCATTTATCTCTCTCTCATGAATCAGTTCATCATATAATCATGAGTTCAGTCTCTGGCGTCTTATTTATCTCTCTCTCATGAATCAGTTCATCATATAAACATGAGTTCAGTCTCTGGCGTCTTATTTATCTCTCTCTCATGAATCAGTTCATCATATAAACATGAGTTCAGCCTCTGGCGTCTCATTTCTCTCTCTATCGTGAATCAGTTCATCATATAAACATGAGTTCAGTCTCTGGTGTCTCATTTTTCTCTATATCGTGAATCAGTTCATCATATAATCATAAGTTCAGTCTCTGATGTCTCATTTATCTCTCTCTTATGAATCAGTTCATCATATAAACATGAGATCAGCCTCTGGCGTCTCATTTATCTCTCCCTCATGAATCAGTTCATCATATAATCATAAGTTCAGTCTCTGATGTCTCATTTATCTCTCTCTTATGAATCAGTTCATCATATAATCATGAGTTCAGCCTCTGGTGTCTCATTTCTCTCTCTCATGAATCAGTTCATCATATAAACATGAGTTCAGTCTCTGGTGTCTCATTTTTCTCTATATCGTGAATCAGTTCATCATATAATCATAAGTTCAGTCTCTGATGTCTCATTTATCTCTCTCTTATGAATCAGTTCATCATATAAACATGAGTTCAGCCTCTGGCGTCTCATTTATCTCTCCCTCATGAATCAGTTCATCATATAAACATGAGTTCAGCCTCTGGCGTCTCATTTATCTCTCTCTCATGAATCATTTCATCATATAAACATGAGTTCAGTCTCTGGCGTCTCATTTATCTCTCTCTCATGAATCAGTTCATCATATAAACATGAGTTCAGCCTCTGGCGTCTCATTTATCTCTCTCTCATGAATCATTTCATCATATAAACATGAGTTCAGTCTCTGGCGTCTCATTTATCTCTCTCTCATGAATCAGTTCATCATATAAACATGAGTTCAGCCTCTGGCGTCTCATTTATCTCTCTCTCATGAATCAGTTCATCATATAATCATGAGTTCAGTCTCTGGCGTCTCATTTATCTCTCTCTCATGAATCAGTTCATCATATAAACATGAGTTCAGTCTCTGGCGTCTCATTTATCTCTCTCTCATGAATCAGTTCATCATATAAACATGAGTTCAGCCTCTGGCGTCTCATTTATCTCTCTCTCATGAATCCGTTCATCATATAAACATGAGTTCAGCCTCTGGCGTCTCATTTATCTCTCTCTCATGAATCAGTTCATCATATAAACATGAGTTCAGCCTCTGGCGTCTCATTTATCTCTCTCTCATGAATCAGTTCATCATATAAACATGAGTTCAGCCTCTGGCGTCTCATTTATCTCTCTCTCATGAATCCGTTCATCATATAAACATGAGTTCAGCCTCTGGCGTCTCATTTATCTCTCTCTCATGAATCAGTTCATCATATAAACATGAGTTCAGCCTCTGGCGTCTCATTTATCTCTCTCTCATGAATCAGTTCATCATATAAACATGAGTTCAGCCTCTGGCGTCTCATTTATCTCTCCCTCATGAATCAGTTCATCATATAAACATGAGTTCAGTCTCTGGCGTCTCATTTATCTCTCTCTCATGAATCAGTTCATCATATAAACATGAGTTCAGCCTCTGGCGTCTCATTTATCTCTCTCTCATGAATCAGTTCATCATATAATCATGAGTTCAGTCTCTGGCGTCTCAGTTCTCTCTCTCATGAATCAGTTCTTCATATAAACGTGAGTTCAGCCTCTGGCGTCTCATTTATCTCTCTCTCATGAATCAGTTCATCATATAAACATGAGTTCAGTCTCTGGTGTCTCATTTCTCTCTCTATCGTGAATCAGTTCATCATATAAACATGAGTTCAGCCTCTGGCGTCTCATTTATCTCTCTCTCATGAATCAGTTCATCATATAATCATGAGTTCAATCTCTGGCGTCTCATTTCTCTCTCTCATAATTCAGTTCATCATATAAACGTGAGTTCAGCCTCTGGCGTCTCATTTATCTCTCTCTCATGAATCAGTTCATCATATAAACATGAGTTCAGTCTCTGGTGTCTCATTTCTCTCTATCGTGAATCAGTTTATCATATAATCATGAGTTCAGTCTCTGGTGTCTCATTTCTCTCTCTATCGTGAATCAGTTCATCATATAAACATGAGTTCAGTCTCTGGCGTCTCATTTCTCTCTCTATCGTGAATCAGTTCATCATATAATCATGAGTTCAGTCTCTGACGTCTCATTTCTCTCTCTATCATGAATCAGATCAACATATAATCATGAGTTCAGTCTCTGGTGTCTCATTTCTCTCTCTCATGAATCAGTTCATCATATAATCATGAGTTCAGTCTCTGGTGTCTCATTTCTTTCTATCATGAATCAGTTCATCATATAAATATGAGTTCAGTCTCTGGCGTGTCATTTCTCTCTCTATCGTGAATCAGTTCATCATATAATCACGAGTTCAGTCTCTGGTGTCTCATTTCTCTCTCTCATGAATCAGTTCATCATATAATCATGAGTTCAGTCTCTGGCGTCTCATTTCTCTTCCTCTATCGTGAATCAGTTCATCATATAATCATGAGTTCAGTCTCTGACGTCTCATTTCTCTCTCTATCATGAATCAGATCAACATATAATCATGAGTTCAGTCTCTGGTGTCTCATTTCTCTCTCTCATGAATCAGTTCATCATATAATCATGAGTTCAGTCTCTGGTGTCTCATTTCTTTCTATCATGAATCAGTTCATCATATAAATATGAGTTCAGTCTCTGGCGTGTCATTTCTCTCTCTATCGTGAATCAGTTCATCATATAATCACGAGTTCAGTCTCTGGTGTCTCATTTCTCTCTCTCATGAATCAGTTCATCATATAATCATGAGTTCAGTCTCTGGTGTCTCATTTCTCTCTATCATGAATCAGTTCATCATATAAATATGAGTTCAGTCTCTGGCGTGTCATTTCTCTCTCTCATGAATCAGTTCATCATATAATCATGAGTTCAGTCTCTGGTGTCTCATTTCTCTCTATCATGAATCAGTTCATCATATAAACATGAGTTCAGTCTCTGGCGTGTCATTTCTCTCTCTATCGTGAATCAGTTCATCATATAAATATGAGTTCAGTCTCTGGCGTGTCATTTCTCTCTCTATCATGAATCAGTTCATCATATAAATATGAGTTCAGTCTCTGGAGTGTCATTTCTCTCTCTATCGTGAATCAGTTCATCATATAATCATGAGTTCAGCCTCTGTTGTCTCATTTTTCTCTATATCGTGAATCAGTTCATCATATAATCATATAATCATAAGTTCAGTCTCTGATGTCTCATTTATCTCTCTCTTATGAATCAGTTCATCATATAAACATGAGTTCAGCCTCAGGCGTCTCATTTCTCTCTCTATCGTGAATCAATTCATCATATAATCATGAGTTCAGCCTCTGGTGTCTCATTTCTCTCTCTCATGAATCAGTTCATCATATAAACATGAGTTCAGTCTCTGGTGTCTCATTTTTCTCTCTATCGTGAATCAGTTCATCATATAATCATAAGTTCAGTCTCTGGTGTCTCATTCCTCTCTCTATCGTGAATCAGTTGATCATATAATCATGAGTTCAGCCTCTGGCGTCTCATTTCTCTCTCTCTCATGAATCAGTTCATCATATAAACATGAGTTCAGCCTCTGGCGTCTCATTTATCTCTCCCTCATGAATCAGTTCATCATATAAACATGAGTTCAGTCTCTGGCGTCTCATTTATCTCTCTCTCATGAATCAGTTCATCATATAAACATGAGTTCAGCATCTGGCGTCTCATTTATCTCTCTCTCATGAATCAGTTCATCATATAAACATGAGTTCAGCCTCTGGCGTCTCATTTATCTCTCTCTCATGAATCAGTTCATCATATAAACATGAGTTCAGCCTCTGGCGTCTCATTTATCTCTCTCTCATGAATCAGTTCATCATATAAACATGAGTTCAGCCTCTGGCGTCTCATTTATCTCTCTCTCATGAATCAGTTCATCATATAATCATGAGTTCAGTCTCTGGCGTCTCAGTTCTCTCTCTCATGAATCAGTTCATCATATAAACGTGAGTTCAGCCTCTGGCGTCTCATTTATCTCTCTCTCATGAATCAGTTCATCATATAAACATGAGTTCAGTCTCTGGTGTCTCATTTCTCTCTATCATGAATCAGTTCATCATATAAACATGAGTTCAGCCTCTGGCGTCTCATTTATCTCTCTCTCATGAATCAGTTCATCATATAATCATGAGTTCAATCTCTGGTGTCTCATTTCTCTCTCTCATGAATCAGTTCATCATATAAACATGAGTTCAGTCTCTGGTGTCTCATTTCTCTCTATCGTGAATCAGTTTATCATATAATCATGAGTTCAGTCTCTGGTGTCTCATTTCTCTCTCTATCGTGAATCAGTTCATCATATAAACATGAGTTCAGTCTCTGGCGTCTCATTTCTCTCTCTATCGTGAATCAGTTCATCATATAATCATGAGTTCAGTCTCTAGCGTCTCATTTCTCTTCCTCTATCGTGAATCAGTTCATCATATAATCATGAGTTCAGTCTCTGACGTCTCATTTCTCTCTCTATCATGAATCAGATCATCATATAATCATGAGTTCAGTCTCTGGTGTCTCATTTCTCTCTATCATGAATCAGTTCATCATATAAATATGAGTTCAGTCTCTGGCGTGTCATTTCTCTCTATCATGAATCAGTTCATCATATAAATATGAGTTCAGTCTCTGGCGTGTCATTTCTCTCTCTATCGTGAATCAGTTCATCATATAATCACGAGTTCAGTCTCTGGTGTCTCATTTTTCTCTCTCATGAATCAGTTCATCATATAATCATGAGTTCAGTCTCTGGTGTCTCATTTCTCTCTATCATGAATCAGTTCATCATATAAATATGAGTTCAGTCTCTGGCGTGTCATTTCTCTCTCTCATGAATCAGTTCATCATATAATCATGAGTTCAGTCTCTGGTGTCTCATTTCTCTCTATCATGAATCAGTTCATCATATAAACATGAGTTCAGTCTCTGGCGTGTCATTTCTCTCTCTATCGTGAATCAGTTCATCATATAAATATGAGTTCAGTCTCTGGCGTGTCATTTCTCTCTCTATCATGAATCAGTTCATCATATAAATATGAGTTCAGTCTCTGGCGTGTCATTTCTCTCTCTATCGTGAATCAGTTCATCATATAATCATGAGTTCAGCCTCTGGCGTCTCATTTATCTCTCTATCGTGAATCAGTTCATCATATAAACATGAGTTCAGTCTCTGGTGTCTCATTTTTATCTATATCGTGAATCAGTTCATCATATAATCATAAGTTCAGTCTCTGATGTCTCATTTATCTCTCTCTTATGAATCCGTTCATCATATAAACATGAGTTCAGCCTCTGGCGTCTCATTTCTCTCTCTATCGTGAATCAGTTCATCATATAAATATGAGTTCAGTCTCTGGCGTGTCATTTCTCTCTCTATCATGAATCAGTTCATCATATAAATATGAGTTCAGTCTCTGGCGTGTCATTTCTCTCTCTATCGTGAATCAGTTCATCATATAATCATGAGTTCAGCCTCTGGCGTCTCATTTATCTCTCTATCGTGAATCAGTTCATCATATAAACATGAGTTCAGTCTCTGGTGTCTCATTTTTATCTATATCGTGAATCAGTTCATCATATAATCATAAGTTCAGTCTCTGATGTCTCATTTATCTCTCTCTTATGAATCCGTTCATCATATAATCATGAATTCAGCCTCTGGTGTCTCATTTCTCTCTCTCATGAATCAGTTCATCATATAAACATGAGATCAGTCTCTGGTGTCTCATTTTTCTCTCTATCGTGAATCAGTTCATCATATAATCATAAGTTCAGTCTCTGGCGTCTCATTTCTCTCTCTATCGTGAATCCGTTCATCATATAAACATGAGTTCAGCCTCTGGCGTCTCATTTCTCTCTCTATCGTGAATCAATTCATCATATAATCATGAGTTCAGCCTCTGGTGTCTCATTTCTCTCTCTCATGAATCAGTTCATCATATAAACATGAGATCAGTCTCTGGTGTCTCATTTTTCTCTCTATCGTGAATCAGTTCATCATATAATCATGAGTTCAGTCTCTGGCGTCTCATTTATCTCTCTCTCATGAATCAGTTCATCATATAAACATGAGTTCAGCCTCTGGCATCTCATTTATCTCTCTCTAATGTGAATCAGTTCATCATATAATCATGAGTTCAGCCTTTGGTGTCTCTTTTCTCTCTCTCATGAATCAGTTCATCATATAATCATGAGTTCAGTCTCTGGTGTCTCATTTTTCTCTCTATCGTGAATCATTTCATCATATAATCATAAGTTCAGTCTCTGGTGTCTCATTTATCTCTCTCTCATGAATCAGTTCATCATATAAACATGAGTTCAGTCTCTGGTGTCTCATTTCTCTCTATCATGAATCAGTTCATCATATAAACATGAGTTCAGCCTCTGGCGTCTCATTTATCTCTCTCTCATGAATCAGTTCATCATATAATCATGAGTTCAGTCTCTGGTGTCTCATTTCTCTCTATCATGAATCAGTTCATCATATAAACATGAGTTCAATCTCTGGCGTGTCATTTCTCTCTCTCTCATGAATCAGTTCATCATATAATCATGAGTTCAGTCTCTGGTGTCTCATTTCTCTCTATCATGAATCAGTTCATCACATAAACATGAGTTCAATCTCTGGCGTGTCATTTATCTCTCTCTCATGAATCAGTTCATCATATAATCATGAGTTCAGTCTCTGGTGTCTCATTTCTCTCTATCGTGAATCAGTTCATCATATAAATATGAGTTCAGTCTCTGGCGTGTCATTTCTCTCTCTATCATGAATCAGTTCATCATATAAATATGAGTTCAGTCTCTGGCGTGTCATTTCTCTCTCTATCGTGAATCAGTTCATCATATAATCATGAGTTCAGTCTCTGGTGTCTCATTTCTCTCTCTATCATGAATCAGTTCATCATATAAACATGAGTTCAGTCTCTGGTGTCTCATTTCTCTCTATCATGAATCAGTTCATCATATAAATATGAGTTCAGTCTCTGGCGTCTCATTTCTCTCTCTATCATGAATCAGTTCATCATATAAACATGAGTTCAGTCTCTGGCGTCTCATTTATCTCTCTCTCATGAATCAGTTCATCATATAAACATGAGTTCAGCCTCTGGCGTCTCATTTATCTCTCTCTCATGAATCAGTTCATCATATAAACATGAGTTCAGCCTCTGGCGTCTCATTCATCTCTCTCTCATGAATCAGTTCATCATATAATCATTAGTTCAGTCTCTGGCGTCTCATTTATCTCTCTCTCATGAATCAGTTCATCATATAAACATGAGTTCAGTCTCTGGCGTCTCATTTATCTCTCTCTCATGAATCAGTTCATCATATAAACATGAGTTCAGCCTCTGGCGTCTCATTTCTCTCTCTATCGTGAATCAGTTCATCATATAAACATGAGTTCAGCCTCTGGCGTCTCATTTATCTCTCTCTCATGAATCAGTTCATCATATAAACATGAGTTCAGCCTCTGGCGTCTCATTTATCTCTCTCTCATGAATCAGTACATCATATAAACATGAGTTCAGTCTCTGGCGTCTCATTTATCTCTCTCTCATGAATCAGTTCATCATATAAACATGAGTTCAGTCTCTGGCGTCTCATTTATCTCTCTCTCATGAATCAGTTCATCATATAAACATGAGTTCAGCCTCTGGCGTCTCATTTATCTCTCTCTCATGAATCAGTTCATCATATAAACATGAGTTCAGCCTCTGGCGTCTCATTTCTCTCTCTCTCATGAATCAGTTCATCATATAAACATGAGTTCAGCCTCTGGCGTCTCATTTATCTCTCTCTCATGAATCAGTTCATCATATAAACATGAGTTCAGCCTCTGGCGTCTCATTTATCTCTCCCTCATGAATCAGTTCATCATATAAACATGAGTTCAGCCTCTGGCGTCTCATTTATCTCTCTCTCATGAATCATTTCATCATATAAACATGAGTTCAGTCTCTGGCGTCTCATTTATCTCTCTCTCATGAATCATTTCATCATATAAACATGAGTTCAGTCTCTGGCGTCTCATTTATCTCTCTCTCATGAATCAGTTCATCATATAAACATGAGTTCAGCCTCTGGCGTCTCATTTATCTCTCTCTCATGAATCAGTTCATCATATAATCATGAGTTCAGTCTCTGGCGTCTCATTTATCTCTCTCTCATGAATCAGTTCATCATATAAACATGAGTTCAGCCTCTGGCGTCTCATTTATCTCTCTCTCATGAATCAGTTCATCATATAAACATGAGTTCAGTCTCTGGTGTCTCATTTCTCTCTATCGTGAATCAGTTTATCATATAATCATGAGTTCAGTCTCTGGTGTCTCATTTCTCTCTCTATCGTGAATCAGTTCATCATATAAACATGAGTTCAGTCTCTGGCGTCTCATTTCTCTCTCTATCGTGAATCAGTTCATCATATAATCATGAGTTCAGTCTCTGGCGTCTCATTTCTCTTCCTCTATCGTGAATCAGTTCATCATATAATCATGAGTTCAGTCTCTGGTGTCTCATTTCTCTCTCTATCGTGAATCAGTTCATCATATAAACATGAGTTCAGTCTCTGGCGTCTCATTTCTCTCTCTATCGTGAATCAGTTCATCATATAATCATGAGTTCAGTCTCTGACGTCTCATTTCTCTCTCTATCATGAATCAGATCATCATATAATCATGAGTTCAGTCTCTGGTGTCTCATTTCTCTCTCTCATGAATCAGTTCATCATATAATCATGAGATCAGTCTCTGGTGTCTCATTTCTCTCTCTCTCTCTCATGAATCAGTTCATCATATAAACATGAGTTCAGCCTCTGGCGTCTCATTTATCTCTCTCTCATGAATCAGTTCATCATATAATCATGAGTTCAGCCTCTGGCGTCTCATTTATCTCTCTCTCATGAATCAGTTCATCATATAAACATGAGTTCAGCCTCTGGCGTCTCATTTATCTCTCTCTCATGAATCAGTTCATCATATAAACATGAGTTCAGCCTCTGGCGTCTCATTTATCTCTCTCTCATGAATCAGTTCATCATATAAACATGAGTTCAGCCTCTGGCGTCTCATTTATCTCTCTCTCATGAATCAGTTCATCATATAATCATGAGTTCAGCCTCTGGTGTCTCATTTTGCTCTCTATCGTGAATCAGTTCATCATATAATCATAAGTTCAGTCTCTGGTGTCTCATTTCTCTCTCTATCGTGAATCAGTTCATCATATAAACATGAGTTCAGTCTCTGGTGTCTCATTTCTCTCTCTATCGTGAATCAGTTTTTCATATAATCATGAGTTCAGTCTCTGGCGTCTCATTTGTCTCTCGATCATGAATCAGTTCATCATATAATCATGAGTTCAGTCTCTGGCGTCTCATTTCTCTCTCTATCATGAATCAGTTCATCATATAATCATGAGTTCAGTCTCTGGCGTCTCATTTCTCTGTCTATCATGAATCAGTTCATCATACAATCATGAGTTCAGTCTCTGGTGTCTCATTCCTCTCTCTATCGTGAATCAGTTCATCATATAATCATGAGTTCAGTCTCTGGCGTCTCATTTCTCTGTCTATCATGAATCAGTTCATCATACAATCATGAGTTCAGTCTCTGGTGTCTCATTTATCTCTCTCTCATGAATCAGTTCATCATATAAACATGAGTTCAGCCTCTGGCGTCTCATTCATCTCTCTCTCATGAATCAGTTCATCATATAATCATTAGTTCAGTCTCTGGCGTCTCATTTATCTCTCTCTCATGAATCAGTTCATCATATAAACATGAGTTCAGTCTCTGGCGTCTCATTTATCTCTCTCTCATGAATCAGTTCATCATATAAACATGAGTTCAGCCTCTGGCGTCTCATTTCTCTCTCTATCGTGAATCAGTTCATCATATAAACATGAGTTCAGCCTCTGGCGTCTCATTTATCTCTCTCTCATGAATCAGTTCATCATATAAACATGAGTTCAGCCTCTGGCGTCTCATTTATCTCTCTCTCATGAATCAGTACATCATATAAACATGAGTTCAGTCTCTGGCGTCTCATTTATCTCTCTCTCATGAATCAGTTCATCATATAAACATGAGTTCAGTCTCTGGCGTCTCATTTATCTCTCTCTCATGAATCAGTTCATCATATAAACATGAGTTCAGCCTCTGGCGTCTCATTTATCTCTCTCTCATGAATCAGTTCATCATATAAACATGAGTTCAGCCTCTGGCGTCTCATTTCTCTCTCTCTCATGAATCAGTTCATCATATAAACATGAGTTCAGCCTCTGGCGTCTCATTTATCTCTCTCTCATGAATCAGTTCATCATATAAACATGAGTTCAGCCTCTGGCGTCTCATTTATCTCTCCCTCATGAATCAGTTCATCATATAAACATGAGTTCAGCCTCTGGCGTCTCATTTATCTCTCTCTCATGAATCATTTCATCATATAAACATGAGTTCAGTCTCTGGCGTCTCATTTATCTCTCTCTCATGAATCATTTCATCATATAAACATGAGTTCAGTCTCTGGCGTCTCATTTATCTCTCTCTCATGAATCAGTTCATCATATAAACATGAGTTCAGCCTCTGGCGTCTCATTTATCTCTCTCTCATGAATCAGTTCATCATATAATCATGAGTTCAGTCTCTGGCGTCTCATTTATCTCTCTCTCATGAATCAGTTCATCATATAAACATGAGTTCAGCCTCTGGCGTCTCATTTATCTCTCTCTCATGAATCAGTTCATCATATAAACATGAGTTCAGTCTCTGGTGTCTCATTTCTCTCTATCGTGAATCAGTTTATCATATAATCATGAGTTCAGTCTCTGGTGTCTCATTTCTCTCTCTATCGTGAATCAGTTCATCATATAAACATGAGTTCAGTCTCTGGCGTCTCATTTCTCTCTCTATCGTGAATCAGTTCATCATATAATCATGAGTTCAGTCTCTGGCGTCTCATTTCTCTTCCTCTATCGTGAATCAGTTCATCATATAATCATGAGTTCAGTCTCTGGTGTCTCATTTCTCTCTCTATCGTGAATCAGTTCATCATATAAACATGAGTTCAGTCTCTGGCGTCTCATTTCTCTCTCTATCGTGAATCAGTTCATCATATAATCATGAGTTCAGTCTCTGACGTCTCATTTCTCTCTCTATCATGAATCAGATCATCATATAATCATGAGTTCAGTCTCTGGTGTCTCATTTCTCTCTCTCATGAATCAGTTCATCATATAATCATGAGATCAGTCTCTGGTGTCTCATTTCTCTCTCTCTCTCTCATGAATCAGTTCATCATATAAACATGAGTTCAGCCTCTGGCGTCTCATTTATCTCTCTCTCATGAATCAGTTCATCATATAATCATGAGTTCAGCCTCTGGCGTCTCATTTATCTCTCTCTCATGAATCAGTTCATCATATAAACATGAGTTCAGCCTCTGGCGTCTCATTTATCTCTCTCTCATGAATCAGTTCATCATATAAACATGAGTTCAGCCTCTGGCGTCTCATTTATCTCTCTCTCATGAATCAGTTCATCATATAAACATGAGTTCAGCCTCTGGCGTCTCATTTATCTCTCTCTCATGAATCAGTTCATCATATAATCATGAGTTCAGCCTCTGGTGTCTCATTTTGCTCTCTATCGTGAATCAGTTCATCATATAATCATAAGTTCAGTCTCTGGTGTCTCATTTCTCTCTCTATCGTGAATCAGTTCATCATATAAACATGAGTTCAGTCTCTGGTGTCTCATTTCTCTCTCTATCGTGAATCAGTTTTTCATATAATCATGAGTTCAGTCTCTGGCGTCTCATTTGTCTCTCGATCATGAATCAGTTCATCATATAATCATGAGTTCAGTCTCTGGCGTCTCATTTCTCTCTCTATCATGAATCAGTTCATCATATAATCATGAGTTCAGTCTCTGGCGTCTCATTTCTCTGTCTATCATGAATCAGTTCATCATACAATCATGAGTTCAGTCTCTGGTGTCTCATTCCTCTCTCTATCGTGAATCAGTTCATCATATAATCATGAGTTCAGTCTCTGGCGTCTCATTTCTCTGTCTATCATGAATCAGTTCATCATACAATCATGAGTTCAGTCTCTGGTGTCTCATTCCTCTCTCTATCATGAATCAGTTCATCATATAAACATGAGTTCAGTCTCTGGCGTCTCATTTATCTCTCTCTCATGAATCAGTTCATCATATAATCATGAGTTCAGTCTCTTGCGTCTCATTTATCTCTCTCTCATGAATCAGTTCATCATATAAACATGAGTTCAGTCTCTGGCGTCTCATTTATCTCTCTCTCATGAATCATTTCATCATATAAACATGAGTTCAGCCTCTGGCGTCTCATTTCTCTCTCTATCGTGAATCAGTTCATCATATAAACATGAGTTCAGCCTCTGGCGTCTCATTTATCTCTCTCTCATGAATCAGTTCATCATATAAACATGAGTTCAGCCTCTGGCGTCTCATTTATCTCTCTCTCATGAATCAGTTCATCATATAAACATGAGTTCAGCCTCTGGCGTCTCATTTCTCTCTCTATCGTGAATCAGTTCATCATATAAACATGAGTTCAGTCTCTGGCGTCTCATTTATCTCTCTCTCATGAATCAGTTCATCATATAAACGTGAGTTCAGCCTCTGGCGTCTCATTTATCTCTCTCTCATGAATCAGTTCATCATATAATCATGAGTTCAGCCTCTGGCGTCTCATTTATCTCTCTATCGTGAATCAGTTCATCATATAAACATGAGTTCAGTCTCTGGTGTCTCATTTTTATCTATATCGTGAATCAGTTCATCATATAATCATAAGTTCAGTCTCTGATGTCTCATTTATCTCTCTCTTATGAATCCGTTCATCATATAAACATGAGTTCAGCCTCTGGCGTCTCATTTCTCTCTCTATCGTGAATCAATTCATCATATAATCATGAATTCAGCCTCTGGTGTCTCATTTCTCTCTCTCATGAATCAGTTCATCATATAAACATGAGATCAGTCTCTGGTGTCTCATTTTTCTCTCTATCGTGAATCAGTTCATCATATAATCATAAGTTCAGTCTCTGGTGTCTCATTTCTCTCTCTATCGTGAATCCGTTCATCATATAAACATGAGTTCAGCCTCTGGCGTCTCATTTCTCTCTCTATCGTGAATCAATTCATCATATAATCATGAGTTCAGCCTCTGGTGTCTCATTTCTCTCTCTCATGAATCAGTTCATCATATAAACATGAGATCAGTCTCTGGTGTCTCATTTTTCTCTCTATCGTGAATCAGTTCATCATATAATCATAAGTTCAGTCTCTGGCGTCTCATTTCTCTCTCTATCGTGAATCAGTTCATCATATAAACATGAGTTCAGCCTCTGGCGTCTCAATTATCTCTCTCTCATGAATCAGTTCATCATATAAACATGAGTTCAGCCTCTGGCGTCTCAATTATCTCTCTCTCATGAATCAGTTCATCATATAAACATGAGTTCAGCCTCTGGCGTCTCATTTATCTCTCTCTCATGAATCATTTCATCATATAAAAAAGAGTTCAGTCTCTGGCGTCTCATTTATCTCTCTCTCATGAATCAGTTCATCATATAAACATGAGTTCAGCCTCTGGCGTCTCATTTATCTCTCTCTCATGAATCAGTTCATCATATAATCATGAGTTCAGTCTCTGGCGTCTCATTTATCTCTCTCTCATGAATCAGTTCATCATATAAACATGAGTTCAGTCTATGGCGTCTCATTTATCTCTCTCTCATGAATCAGTTCATCATATAAACATGAGTTCAGCCCCTGGCGTCTCATTTCTCTCTCTATCGTGAATCAGTTCATCATATAAACATGAGTTCAGCCTCTGGCGTCTCATTTATCTCTCTCTCATGAATCAGTTCATCATATAAACATGAGTTCAGCCTCTGGCGTCTCATTTCTCTCTCTCATGAATCAGTTCATCATATAAACATGAGTTCAGCCTCTGGCGTCTCATTTATCTCTCTATCGTGAATCAGTTCATCATATAATCATGAGTTCAGCCTCTGGTGTCTCATTTCTCTCTCTCATGAATCAGTTCATCATATAAACATGAGTTCAGCCTCTGGCGTCTCATTTATCTCTCTCTCATGAATCAGTTCATCATATAAACATGAGTTCAGCCTCTGGCGTCTCATTTATCTCTCTCTCATGAATTAGTTCATCATATAAACATGAGTTCAGTCTCTGGCGTCTCATTTATCTCTCTCTCATGAATCAGTTCATCATATAATCATGAGTTCAGTCTCTGGCGTCTCATTTATCTCTCTCTCATGAATCAGTTCCTCATATAATCATGAGTTCAGTCTCTGGCGTCTCATTTATCTCTCTCTCATGAATCAGTTCATCATATAAACATGAGTTCAGCCTCTGGCGTCTCATTTCTCTCTCTATCGTGAATCAGTTCATCATATAATCATGAGTTCAGCCTCTGGTGTCTCATTTCTCTCTCTCATGAATCAGTTCATCATATAAACATGATTTCAGTCTCTGGTGTCTCATTTGTCTCTCTATCGTGAATCAGTTCATCAAATAATCATAAGTTCAGTCTCTGGTGTCTCATTTATCTCTCTCTTATGAATCAGTTCATCATATAAACATGAGTTCAGCCTCTGGCGTCTCCTTTCTCTCTCTATCGTGAATCAATTCATCATATAATCATGAGTTCAGCCTCTGGTGTCTCATTTCTCTCTCTATCGTGAATCCGTTCTTCATATAATCATGAGTTCAGTCTCTGGCGTCTCATTTATCTCTCGATCATGAATCAGTTGATCATATAATCATGAGTTCAGCCTCTGGCGTCTCATTTATCTCTCTCTCATGAATCATTTCATCATATAATCATGAGTTCAGCCTCTGGCGTCTCATTTATCTCTCTCTCATGAATCAGTTCATCATATAATCATGAGTTCAGTCTCTGGCGTCTCATTTATCTTTCTCTCATGAATCAGTTCATCATATAAACATGAGTTCAGTCTCTGGCATCTCATTTCTCTCTCTAATGTGAATCAGTTCATCATATAATCATGAGTTCAGCCTTTGGTGTCTCTTTTCTCTCTCTCATGAATCAGTTCATCATATAAACATGAGTTCAGCATCTGGCGTCTCATTTATCTCTCTCTCATGAATCAGTTCATCATATAAACATGAGTTCAGTCTCTGGCGTCTCATTTATCTCTCTCCCATGAATCAGTTCATCATATAAACATGAGTTCAGCCTCTGGCGTCTCATTTATCTCTCTCTCATGAATCAGTTCATCATATAAACATGAGTTCAGCCTCTGGCGTCTCATTTATCTCTCTCTCATGAATCAGTTCATCATATAATCATGAGTTCAGTCTCTGGCGTCTCAGTTCTCTCTCTCATGAATCAGTTCATCATATAAACGTGAGTTCAGCCTCTGGCGTCTCATTTATCTCTCTCTCATGAATCAGTTCATCATATAAACATGAGTTCAGTCTCTGGTGTCTCATTTCTCTCTATCATGAATCAGTTCATCATATAAACATGAGTTCAGCCTCTGGCGTCTCATTTATCTCTCTCTCATGAATCAGTTCATCATATAATCATGAGTTCAGTCTCTGGTGTCTCATTTCTCTCTATCATGAATCAGTTCATCATATAAACATGAGTTCAGTCTCTGGCGTGTCATTTCTCTCTCTATCGTGAATCAGTTCATCATATAAATATGAGTTCAGTCTCTGGCGTGTCATTTCTCTCTCTATCATGAATCAGTTCATCATATAAATATGAGTTCAGTCTCTGGCGTGTCATTTCTCTCTCTATCGTGAATCAGTTCATCATATAATCATGAGTTCAGTCTCTGGTGTCTCATTTCTCTCTCTATCATGAATCAGTTCATCATATAAACATGATTTCAGCCTCTGGCGTCTCATTTATCTCTCTCTCATGAATCAGTTCATCATATAAACATGAGTTCAGTCTCTGGCGTCTCATTTATCTCTCTCTCATGAATCAGTTCATCATATAAACATGAGTTCAGCCTCTGGCGTCTCATTTCTCTCTCTATCGTGAATCAGTTCATCATATAAACATGAGTTCAGCCTCTGGCGTCTCATTTATCTCTCTCTCATGAATCAGTTCATCATATAAACATGAGTTCAGCCTCTGGCGTCTCATTTATCTCTCTCTCATGAATCAGTTCATCATATAAACATGAGTTCAGCCTCTGGCGTCTCATTTATCTCTCTCTCATGAATCAGTTCATCATATAAACATGAGTTCAGTCTCTGGCGTCTCATTTATCTCTCTCTCATGAATCAGTTCATCATATAATCATGAGTTCAGTCTCTGGCGTCTCATTTATCTCTCTCTCATGAATCAGTTCATCATATAATCATGAGTTCAGTCTCTGGCGTCTCATTTATCTCTCTCTCATGAATCAGTTCATCATATAAACATGAGTTCAGCCTCTGGCGTCTCATTTCTCTCTCTATCGTGAATCAGTTCATCATATAATCATGAGTTCAGCCTCTGGTGTCTCATTTCTCTCTCTCATGAATCAGTTCATCATATAAACATGATATCAGTCTCTGGTGTCTCATTTTTCTCTCTATCGTGAATCAGTTCATCAAATAATCATAAGTTCAGTCTCTGGTGTCTCATTTATCTCTCTCTTATGAATCAGTTCATCATATAAACATGAGTTCAGCCTCTGGCGTCTCCTTTCTCTCTCTATCGTGAATCAATTCATCATATAATCATGAGTTCAGCCTCTGGTGTCTCATTTCTCTCTCTATCGTGAATCCGTTCTTCATATAATCATGAGTTCAGTCTCTGGCGTCTCATTTCTCTCTCGATCATGAATCAGTTGAACATATAATCATGAGTTCAGCCTCTGGCGTCTCATTTATCTCTCTCTCATGAATCAGTTCATCATATAATCATGAGTTCAGTCTCTGGCGTCTCATTTATCTCTCTCTCATGAATCAGTTCATCATATAAACATGAGTTCAGCCTCTGGCATCTCATTTCTCTCTCTAATGTGAATCAGTTCATCATATAATCATGAGTTCAGCCTTTGGTGTCTCTTTTCTCTCTCTCATGAATCAGTTCATCATATAAACATGAGTTCAGTCTCTGGTGTCTCATTTTTCTCTCTATCGTGAATCATTTCATCATATAATCATAAGTTCAGTCTCTGGTGTCTCATTTATCTCTCTCTTATGAATCAGTTCATCATATAAACATGAGTTCAGTCTCTGGCGTCTCATTTATCTCTCTCTCATGAATCAGTTCATCATATAAACATGAGTTCAGCATCTGGCGTCTCATTTATCTCTCTCTCATGAATCAGTTCATCATATAAACATGAGTTCAGCCTCTGGCGTCTCATTTATCTCTCTCCCATGAATCAGTTCATCATATAAACATGAGTTCAGCCTCTGGCGTCTCATTTATCTCTCTCTCATGAATCAGTTCATCATATAAACATGAGTTCAGCCTCTGGCGTCTCATTTATCTCTCTCTCATGAATCAGTTCATCATATAATCATGAGTTCAGTCTCTGGCGTCTCAGTTCTCTCTCTCATGAATCAGTTCATCATATAAACGTGAGTTCAGCCTCTGGCGTCTCATTTATCTCTCTCTCATGAATCAGTTCATCATATAAACATGAGTTCAGTCTCTGGTGTCTCATTTCTCTCTATCATGAATCAGTTCATCATATAAACATGAGTTCAGCCTCTGGCGTCTCATTTATCTCTCTCTCATGAATCAGTTCATCATATAATCATGAGTTCAGTCTCTGGTGTCTCATTTCTCTCTATCATGAATCAGTTCATCATATAAACATGAGTTCAGTCTCTGGCGTGTCATTTCTCTCTCTATCGCGAATCAGTTCATCATATAAATATGAGTTCAGTCTCTGGCGTGTCATTTCTCTCTCTATCATGAAACAGTTCATCATATAAATATGAGTTCAGTCTCTGGCGTGTCATTTCTCTCTCTATCGTGAATCAGTTCATCATATAATCATGAGTTCAGTCTCTGGTGTCTCATTTCTCTCTCTATCATGAATCAGTTCATCATATAAACATGAGTTCAGTCTCTGGTGTCTCATTTCTCTCTATCATGAATCAGTTCATCATATAAATATGAGTTCAGTCTCTGGCGTCTCATTTCTCTCTCTATCATGAATCAGTTCATCATATAAACATGAGTTCAGTCTCTGGCGTCTCATTTATCTCTCTCTCATGAATCAGTTCATCATATAAACATGAGTTCAGCCTCTGGCGTCTCATTTATCTCTCTCTCATGAATCAGTTCATCATATAAACATGAGTTCAGCCTCTGGCGTCTCATTCATCTCTCTCTCATGAATCAGTTCATCATATAATCATGAGTTCAGTCTCTGGCGTCTCATTTATCTCTCTCTCATGAATCAGTTCATCATATAAACATGAG